>NW_016158598.1:38075-74395 GCF_001687245.7 Rhagoletis zephyria
TTTTTTCAATAAATATCTTTTCTGTTCAAAATTTCAAATCTTTAAATCTCAGTAAGCTGTAGAAAAAAACAATGGTATAAAATAAAAATAAAAATAGGGCTTTCGCTTATATTCTCATTGAGTTCTTTTCACTTAGAAGTATGTAAATTTGTAAAATTTTGGAAAAACCCTTTTTTTCTTAGTGTGTGATTTCGTTTTTGACTTGGATATGCTCTTAACCATACCACGTATTCTACGTTTAAATATAGCGGCTGTATCTCCGATACAGCCTGCAGACCAAGACGAAGGCGCTGGACTGTTCCTTTTTTTTTTGACCGTCATTCTATATGAATTTTTGGTTTTTCCTGAGAGCTGAGATGCTTAAAGCGGAAATGTCAAGATTCGCGATAGGAAATAATGAATAACGCTATTCCAAATTTGTATCTGTTTAGAAATCTATTTTGAAAAATATGAATATATATATATAAATAAAACTACACAGCAAAGCCACTTTTTCCTACAGGGTATTACACACACTATGTAATTTTACTGCTACTGCCATTGTAATTAAATTATAACTTATAGTAATGCTTTCTTATGCCTCAGTCACTCGAAACGCGTTTTGTTGCGTATTTTAATGCAGCTGTTTGCTGATGCGCTTTACAATGCAAAAAAAGACAACAACAGAACCAAATTTTACAAAGTAAGAATTTTTACTGTTATTTAAATTGGAGATTCAGCGCATAACTTCCGTGAAGAACTATGTACTTATGTATATAAAACACAGGCGTAGACTCTTCAATAAATTTAGCTCGATTGAGGTAACAAATCTACCTTGCATGGGGACTAATTACTAAACATATGAACTAAATATTTAAACATATTCGAAAAGCACAAGAATAACGTGATTCAAAGCCAATAACAACATATTCAAGTATTTATTTTGAATCTCTTTAATAAAGAACGTTAGAATATTTGGAAGTACTCTGCATGAAGACGACATTCGTTATCCAATTTGTATGAGTTTAATAGTCGATTTCCACCAAGCCTTAACTGTAGTTTATGCCTACTGGAATAAAGAGATTACAATTGGAAGTTGGTAATTTCACCTATTCAGTAAAAGCAAACGAAAGGAAAAAAGCAAAAATTCAAAAATAAACCTTGCCGATTACTCCATTTTAAAGTTCTTGGCACTTATCTGAGCTCTTAGCTGCAGCAAAGCCGTTGGTGGAAACTAGCTTTAAGGCTACGAACACATAATCAACTGCTTTGTATAAGCTGCAGGGTTTCTTCTGCCAGCCCAACTGTTCTTTATCTCCGGATTTTAAGAAATAAGATATCTAATGACTGAAAATAATTATAATATGGGTATTGATCATACGCTGCCACACCTTTCGAAACTGCATTGGCTATCAGCTGATTTACGTAATTTTCAAGCTAGTAACATTTAGATTAATTTGCTTAATTTAGTATTGCAATCTCAACTGTTTAACATTTTAAAAGCACCACACTCAAAATCAACTCGCTAAGACAGCATACAGAGTGGTTTATATAAAAGCACTGCAGAGTGCATCAAAGCATCGATAGCTACTCCTTTGGCTCCACACTTATGGAATTAAATTTCGCCCAGAGGTAAAGAATTAAAAAATAATACAGCGCGCAAATCGTAATGGCGTTCGAACTGCTTATAGTCGAATCAATGTGAAATGATTTGCGAAGTAATGCATTCAAATGCACTCTCCAGACCAAACAGAAGGGAGAAGAAGAAGTGGTAAACAAAAAATGGAGCATACTGAATTCAAAAGGGGGAAAAAATAGATAGAGGGAAGGATTATAATAGCCATCCGCGAGCAGAGCAGCTTTTGGAAAAGCGATTGGCAACATATGGCGGCGTCATTTGCAGGGCAAAAGGAGTCAGGCACAAAATACTATCCATTGAAAAACACAGTCAGCGGGAATGAGCGTGCAATCGAAGCATAAATGTGATAAGTCAGAGAGTGCACGGTTAATTGAATTCCTCAAATTGAGCGTATGCGCGAAGCAAAAATCGCTTTTATATTATTCAACTTGGTTTATCGCTTCGTGGACGGCTGTAAGCGTGAATAGCTTAAGGCAACGGCAAAGTGGCAGGCAGCATCCAAGAGCTTAAGAAATGTGTTTACCTCAATGATTTGCTGCAGTTTATTCAACGCTTTGATCCGTTGAAACTTAAACATTTTCAGTTTTATTGGTCATCTTTTATTAATTGATTCTCTTCTTTTCAAGACAATTTATGCACTGTTTAATTTAATAATGGAAATCGCAATGAAATCTGGCGGACACTCGATAGTCCTTCTACCTTCCTTCGCATGTACGAGCTCGTACATATGTACACACACATACTTACAAACATATGTATGTATATGGGTAGAGGTTTATGCACTGAATTCTTTTTAAGTTTTTAAGTCTTCTCGCAAGCAAAATTGTCAGCTGCAACCTACAACAGCAAACGAAACTAAAAAAAAAAACCTTTTACAAGTTAGCATCGGCAAGCTCACCACTCCTCTTTTTCTCGCTCGAATGCGCACCTATTGTATTTTGAACGCAAAATTTTTTGGTTTTGTTGATTTTATATTTTAATTAAAATCACACAAAGGTTATTCTTTTCTGCCGCTCGCATGCTTGCCTTTGTCGATCTGTTTGTTTTTTTTTTTTTTAATTTTTTTATCTAGCCATTTTTCTTCTTCAAAGCCGAGAATTTTCTTTTTGAACTTAAATATTCGTAAGTGGACCAACATTTCAAATACCGGCGAATATTTTTGTGAAGAGTATGACTTTAGCTTCAATTGTTTGACCAAAAAATGGCACAGTAAGAGGTGTACGTTTAAAGAAACTCATTTACCATTATCTTGTTTTAATCTGAACTTCAATAAGCATTTTTAGGAGATAGTGGCATGCTTTATGCCGAAGAAAGCCGCAATTCTATGGGGCAATTACAATTTATGCATTTTAACTAAATTTTTTCCAGCAGCTCTCGATTTAATTAGACCTGAGTCCTTCAGATCTGCAGGAGAAGGTCGGCGGGCACTTAAAAACGATAAAGTTGAGAAATTTTTTTTTTAGAAGCATGAAAATATAATCCACTTTAGGTAAAGATAAAACATTACATATTTTTGCTAATAAAGTTTGAAAATGATGAAAAAGCCTCAGATTAGAAAGTTCTTCTCTATAAATCGAAATCAATCTTTGGCAAACTAACTTTTCTACTCAAATTTTTCAATCAAATACCATAATATATTTAGTCCCATTTTTCTGTTCTCTATTTACATACATCGATAACCACTTCTGCTCTACAGAATTCATCTTCACTCTGCGAGCCATAGACAAAAAAGTCTTAATCAGATCAAAGTGCTGCCACGGAGCTTTCGCTGAATCAACGGCATGCCTTTGATTTAATTTTCTACACACCACGCAAAGTCAAATTGCTCAGCAAAGTTAGTTGTTAATTTACATTTAATTGCTGGTTAATTAACACAAATATGCTGCCAGCTGCCAGCAAAATAAACACAGCTGTTGGACCCCCATTCACCACGCACACACGCACACAGAAGCGTTCGTGCTTAAACGGTTTTATTCCTCGCACTACGAAATCGCATAATGAAGTGCACAACTGTTAGTTTATTCTCATAGCAAAAACAAAAAAGGATAAATTCGCGTTTGACTTCTTTTTTTTGTTTTTTTTTTATTTTTATCTCAAAGCAAAAGTTCAAAGCGTTCGTCGCAATTGCAAACATACATACCAAGCTGAACTTACATACAAATAAGTTTTTTTTTTCTACTCTGACTCATTTTTCCCGACCTTTTGTCTCTCACAAAAAAAAAAAAAAACGTTTACTGCATTGCCTGTTATTTCTTGTCTACGCATCCTTTTGTCGGACCGCAGATTTATACTTTCATTTTGACCCATCAAATTATAGAATTTCTATGATTTATGCTGCTGCTTTTATCATTTGTGCAAAAACAAAACAAACTAAGATAGCCGAATCAGATTAAGCAAGTAAGCTAAAAAAACAACGCGATTATGCAACAATGCTAACCACGAATATAAATAAAAACGTAAAAGAGATTACAAATGGCAAAATTCATAGAAAGCTTTGTTAGGGTGAATAATTTTTGCCGGTTGACAAAAAAAAAAATCAAATAAAAAGAATTTTGAGTTTGAGGTTTTAATTTAGTTCGTTGAGTTGGTTAGTGGGTGTTTAATACACATCGAGATACATACATACATACAAGGTGTTCATGTTGGTGACTTGTCTGTTTCACAAAGCATGGTGCTGAGTCGCAAACAAACGTTTACTAATCCCTAATTCACTATGTGTGCGCTTGCGGCTTTCTTGTACACACACCCAACCACACTCTCAAACAAATTACCAATGAACGGCTCATTTGTTGGCAAATGTCGTTGCTATGTTGCATTAAACCCGTCTTTCACATACACACATATATTTAGTTAACATGTATGTATGTATGTATTAACACCCACACTCTCGCATATGTCAACGCTTTGCAGCGCAGTGGGAGCACGGCTTTGTCCAGCTTAGCAAAATTGTGAGCAGCTTAGCTGTTTCGTTGCGCTGGAGTGCCTGCGCCATTGAAATCGTTGAGATGGCCGCCCAACGAGCTGCCTAATGGTTGTCTGCAGGTCGTCAGTAGCAGGTTTACATTCGGTTTTAGTGAAACTGATTGTCAAATATTTTGCTTTTGGATTTAACTTGCACTTCAGTTACTCTCTTGTTGGGTCGTAGTACATAGGTCGACATTAAATTTTTGATAGTGTTGAGACATGTTTGCCGTATGATAGTTTTTTTATGTTGGTAATGAAGATTAACTAAATGGTGGAAAACTCATAAAAATAAAAATTATGTGCAGTTCTAGAAAACCACAAAGACGCTTTAACTCTATGATTTTCTTTCACCAAGGCAGATCTTTAAACGACGTGAAGCACGAAATACCAAAAATTAAATCTGTGTGTCCTTTAAACCTATAATAAAATAATGATAGAAAATGTCTAGTAAAAAAGGTAAACGTAAAGGAAAGTAAGGACTTTACAATAGCGCATCATATCCTGATTTCAGCCAAACGTTCCTTCAGCTGGTAGTTACATACACGCTCTATTTTCTCTTTGAGACTGCAGCGAGTGTGTCTTTCCTGACTAAATCAAGTAAATCTTTTTTACTTGGTGCCCATATTCATATGAAATTCTGATTAAGAAAAAAGCAAAGGCAGCTGAAGACCGCATGCCCAACCTCCCTTCTGCCAGGATGGATTTGGAAATTATCAACCACTGATGAAGCGGTAACCAGTTTTATCAGTAAATTGATTGCAACTAGAAGTTTTTCTCAATTAATGTAAAACCGTAAAAAAAATATTTGCAGAAACTGAAAAAATAATTTTTCGTTTTCAACAAACTTTTGCAGATTTTTGTATACAAAAAATTTCTTTTATATTTTCTGCGCCTTCTGGTGCAGACTAAACATTCATTGCTTTCTTCTGCCAAATATTTAAACTGGAATTACCTAAAAAAACCACCCTCGTATTTTCTTAAACTTTTTTTATATATGTAAATATGTATGTCCTATGATGAGCTACTCCTCTCCTTGTTTTTTTTTGTTAACATATTATCTTTGGCTTCATTCGTATTAAGTGTTAAACATTTTCCAGTACTACCAGCTGGTCCGTCTGCGTTCTTCCCTCGCCGACTATAACTCACCGGAGAGGCTGATTTCGTTTGAGCTCTTATCTACTAATTTCAGTTGTCCAACCATTGGCCCTACAATCAAAAAATAATAATTTCAGTATTCTAATCGAATTTTCTAATAAATTAGATGACAGATAAGCTCCAAATTTCAGTAGTGTATATTTACCTTAAAACCCATAATAATATTTGATTATCAAAATCAACTTATAATACAACAACCAACTAGTTTTCCCCTTTTATTGTTTTCATTAAATTCCAAAGAAAAGTTCATATCCGACAAATCAAATTTTACACATAAACGAATTTCAAATGCGAATGTGTAAATCAACTTGTTTCCGGCACTTCTTCAGCCCCAAATACACAGCGCCCTTGTCAATTTGTTTTCAAATCGAACCTTGAATTCCGGCTATAAATACATACATACATACATACATATATTTATGTAAGTATGTGAGCGAATATATTTATAAAAAATATTTGGGCTGATTAAATGAAAACATTCCAGTTATAGCTATATATATATATATGTATTTTGAAGCTCAAGGCACTTGGACGGCCAGTCTGTCAATCAGCCATTCAACCAACCAAGCAGTTAGTGATGCCAACAAAAGTGCCGATACCAATAACGAATATTAGACAAATACCATATACATACTTAGTGCAAAATGAGGCGGTTATGAGCCTATCAATTGCGTAATAATCAAAAAATAAATGGATGTGAAGTGTGCTAGTTATGTGCCGCCATAAAGCCATGCCAAGTAGCGCTCGACCGGCGGTATGTGAGGGCAGAGGCTATAACTACGAAATGTTGGTCGTACGAATTTTTCTGTGTGAATGTTTGCATCAACACACATACATATGAACATTTACTAGTATTTTTTATTTTACAAAAAAGGGCAAACAGAGCGGTAATAATGGATTAAATGGCTATGTGGGCGGAAATGTGGACGATAAAAAAGGCAAACGAAGGCGAAGATGAAAAAATATTGCCTAAAAATTGTGAAAGTTCTAAAAAATGAAGCAGTTTCCACAAATGTGCGACGAAAGAGGTATATATGTAAGTATGTATACAAATATGTATCAATTTATGAGAGTGATGGCGCGTCTTTGCAAAAATCGAAAATTTTTTTTGATGATGCAATTCCTCCAAAGCTAAAATACTTTCTGTAGAATAAAAAATTTCAAGTATTTCACACTCCTGCTTCTGTTGAGCTTCTGCTCTAATATCCGGTATGCGTCTTGATTACGAAATGGAGGGGCCTAGAGTTTACACTATCTCTAAGCGGCAAAATGTTTGTATGGCAAGCTTTTACAATGCAGATGTACACTCGCAGCTGTATTTCATGTTGATGACTCAACAAAGCTAAAAATTAAATTTTATCATCAAGCAAAGGCAATTATTTTTGAAAGGATTGCCGTTTAGCAAATTTTCTTTATTTAATTTGATATCATATGTTTGTAAGTACGTTATTCAAATTTCTATATGAATGATTGAAAGTATAAATTTTTTATTCATGTTCGGTCATTTAAGAACTGAACATAAATTTTCAATAACTTAAACTGAAAAGTTAAAATAGAGGCATACAGTTTTGGTACGCTTAAAACAGTTCGCCAACTACAAACTTGATAGTTTTAGAAGTGGGCAACAAATTTTTCGTCATAAATTTTTTACTTAAACATAAATTTTTGGCAAATTAAAAATTAGACATAAATTGTGGGTTATTTGTGAGCTGGGTAAACAGTATTGATGTGTTTTTTGGTATGTTTAAAACGTGGCCATGCAAAGGGAGCTTAAATCATCAGCCATTGCAACACCGTGCGCTATTTTTTTTAGTTTAAAAACTGAACATCAATATGTGGCCATTTAAAAATTTAACAAAAATTGTTGGCCATCAAATTTTTGCTATTTAACAATTTTACACTATTTTGTTTATTCGGGACATAAATTTTTGGTTTTCTAAAATCGAAAATATTTTTATGCATATAATTTACACAAAATACTCACTTTCATATGCCATGGCATCGAACTCTTTGCATTTTAATTGTATCACTGGTGTCACCGCAAATTGACTTGTCTCAATCAAATGGCAACCTTCGATGCTTTTCCGAAAAGCAAACAAACATATCTGCAAAATTTTCAAAATTTTCCACTGCCGTGAACCTCTCAACCACCATTGACATGCGCACAATGTATTTGGAACTTTTATATTGACTGCTCTGCCATCTAGTCTACACGCATCCGGGAGTTGTCCTCTTACTTACGACAGACATGCCAAAGGATATGTCCAACAAACAAAAATGACAAAGCGAGGTTACATAAAATTCTTCTCCACCAGCTTCATGAATCAGCCCCAACCAGCTTTGCTATTTACAGGCATTGTTAAGCTAGTTGGCTTTCCGGCCGCCAGCAAACTTCCACTGGCTGACTGACAACAAACAATGCCTGCTTCGACGCAACAGAAAGCTGTTCAACTTGATGTGGGTCAGCGCTGACAATGCAGCGACGCGCAGCACGCGCTGATGGATGCGACGCGCCGTTGGGCCATCAATGACATTTATCAAAATGAAAATGTGCGCAAGAAGCAGAAAACAGCAAAAACAACAATGATATAAAACGTCATTAAATGAATTGAGCTGTGAGCGACCTGCTGAACTGCAGAACTGCTGAGCTGGTGAACTGACACAAATAAATACCAACACAACCACAGCGAGTAGTGACAGTGATAACGGAAAGCCACGGACGAACAGAAATAAACGAACCGACATGGCTTACAACTTTTGGGAGTAAGCGGAAAGAAGGTGGTGAACGGGATGCCGACAGGGATAATAGAGGGGGACGGGCGAAAAGTAAGGCCGCGCCAGCCATTCCCACATTTTGAGTGGCAGTCGCCGGCAGCAGCAAATCCAAATCGCCGGTCTATTTTTAACATTTAATGCATAACGAAAAGCAAATACGGCTTTCGCTACCAAATGAAAAAAAAAAAAATAATAATAATGAGGATGGTGGTTAGAAAAGTTAGAAGCAGAGCTGCGTTTTGTATGCCAAAATACTTTTTCCCTACCTAAATTTTTAATGCACAGAAGCAGTACAAATTTATTAGTCGTTGATGCAAAACGATGTTCCAAAAATGCATGTGAATAAGTAAAGTCGGGTTGATCTACATATATCGAAAACAACTATTCCCCTGTTTTTTCTTTTGAAATAAAAAAATATGTAGAGGGCGCTCAAAGCGCTCAAAGTTTTCCATGTATCTTAGAACTGAGAAAAACAAGTTTTTTTTTATCAGCCATGACTTTGAAACCACAAGTCACATGACCCCTACCCCTTTAACTCCTTCTGCCGTGTGGTGAAACCCGCGGGTAAAAACTAGTATAAAATATATGGAAAAATTTTAGCGCTTTCAGCGACCTCTAAATACTTTTTGATATTAAAATAAAAAAATATATTTATGTATGCATCTACTATAGGTAGCGCCGCAACTCAATAGCACTTTAGTACAACGGAGCGTATGAGCAACATCGCACATTTTCATTTCAAAGACTGAATGAATACCCCCTCTCCATACACTCTCCTCCAGCACAAAGCTTCGCAAATACATATTTTTCCTGTTTTGTGTCGCAAACGCTGCAAAATTCAAAGTCGTCTGTCGGCAAAACTAATGGGCGTGGCGGCAAGCACTCAGACACAAATCGCACATTTGCCAACTCAATGTATGTATGTATGTATGTATGTAGTTACATATGTAGTTATGTTTCTGTAGCAACGCAAGCAATGGCGAAAGGAACGAAAGCTTTGCAAAACAAAATTGGAAACAACCAAACATAGCAGCAATGTGATAATGTGATAAAAAAAGCAAAAAAAAAAAACAACAACAATTAAGATTTTGTGCTTAAAGACAGCAGAAATGGAGCCGACCAACGAAAAAAAAACCTCGACAACCAGCTGCTGTGCACGCTGCAGGACCACCACCGCTAGTCGACTGAGAAATGAGGTCGAGGTCGAGGCAGATTTGCGACTCAGAGCGCCTACTACTAACTTAGTGCATATTTACAAACAAAAATACTTACTTATTTAAGCATACGTTTAGAATTTTTATTACACACACATACATATACTTAGTTCGTGCATGCCTACAATATGAAAACCTTAGCCGCTCGAGTATGTGTGCACTTAGCTGGTCGATATGCCTTGAATAGCCGCATATCTGTCTCGCTAATGAGGGGATTTATTTAGTTAAAAATAGCTTGGAAAGTTTCCAGTGACACTTTTCCAACTAAATCTACTATGACAAATACAACTATGACAATATCGAATGGCAAAAACAATAACAACAGCAACAACAACTGTTTATTGTTACTAAAATAGACGCTCAGAGGGTTGTGAGGGTGTTTATACCGCACTCTGTGCTAAACATATTTTGAATCGCCATCCAGTCACATGCCTTCATTTGCAGCTTGTGCCACTGGCATACCTTCATGGGAAAGAAGATAAGTGTATAAATATTTTGTAAAAATAAGGACGTCATATACTCCTGCGCCTTAACACTAAAATTCGGTGTAGTAGTTAATGAGACTGATTGCCTCCATTCTAATGATTTTGAGTAATATTTAATCACAATTCTTAATAATAAATCTTCATGCGGTTAAGTTGGGTTAATATGGCTGACTGCCCAACACACATAGACCAAATGGTCAATAGCGATACTAGCAGTGGTATTCTTAGCAGGTGCGTCTTAGAATTTACCTCAAGCGGAAGTGGTGCAATGTGAAATCCAGCAATACTTCTCTCAAACATCATTAGATAGCGTAGCGATTTTGACACCGTATATCTTAAGTTGCTAAATGAATTGTGCTTTTGGTAAATTTATCCACATTTTCGTTTCCTGCGATGCTCCTGCAACCAGGTACACATAACCACCTATTTGTGACCACTTTGTTTATAGGAAACCTGCTTTTTAAGACATTTTTAAGGGTAATTGGCTTCACCAGTCAGTAGTGGATTCTTTAAACAGCAAAGCTGAAATTGCCTAAGATCTTTCAACGAGTAAAAGCTGTGTCAAATTTAAATAGTCATCATATGCAGACCGCAGCTAAAGAGCACATTGTATGGTAGCCGCTGAATGGTCTCGTTTCGTTTTCGATGTAAAAAATTAAGCCGCGAAAAGATATATAGGATGGCAAAATATTACAGCAGCCCCCGGCTAACTGAACTTGAAAAATTTCATAACCAGTTAGAAGAAAATTATTTAATTTTTTCAATGATATTTAAATAATATTTTTAACTTTCAGTGGAAATAATATAAGCAACAAAAACAATCCACATTCCTTATTGTACAAAAGCATACTTTTATAATCTTTTTTACCAATACTTTTCTGTGCAATTAGCCCGGGAAAAATGAAAGGTATATTTTTTTTAGTATAACATATATTTTTATCCAATTCACATACCTGCGTACGAAAAGTGGTGTTCCAAGAAATGGAAAAATAACGAAGATATATTGGAATGAATTGAAAGCTGTACTTCAACGAAGCCCTAACAAGTCTGGGCAGAAGCAGGCTTTTATGTTCACATTAACCGGCGCTCTATTTTTGCTTATAAATATGATAGAAACAAAAGTGATAGCTACAATATTTAAAAGTTTCCTTAATCCCTATTATTTTTAAACAAACTTGCCAAATACTGCTTAATTTCAAAATTTAAACACCACCAGCAATTCTGCATTTGCCAATCCAGCAAAAAATTCTCGTATCATCGGCACATATTGAATTGTGCAAATATGCATACAAGTATACTTAGTCATGTATAGAAAAATATGCTGAATGTCACACGCATTCGCTCTCAAACCAGCAGCAGACGTTCAGACGCTCAGTTCTTGCAGTTCGCCTCAAGCAATTTGTACCACTTTCCAGTCTGTTGGTGGCGTTAGACGTTGTCCTTGTCAATTTCGCACATTTGCCAAGCAAAATACATATGTATGTATGTATGTGCCAGAAGGTGAGCTAGTAAGAATCTTGCAAGATGAGGAACAAAAAAAAAAACGGCGAAAGTATTCGCAAAAATAACAATGTGTCCTTTATTATGCTGCCAGCGTGCTCGAGCCGCTTTTTGTTGCGAGTCTTGTAGAAAAACTCGTTATTGTATTTTCCTTTATTTACAAGCATACATATTCGTGTATAGAAATATATTTACAAGCATACATACGTCTGAAGGTAGTAGTGTACATATCGTCGGTGATATTGCAAAACGGACTATGTCTATTAGTACCCTTGACACTTGGATGGATGGTCTCTTACTTGCACCGGAATGCATCTGCGAATCGTTGCACCCTAATATCCGAATGACAAAACTGCCTACCTTTGGCTGATGAAGATGAACGATTGCCAGAAGCGATCAGATACCGATAACAGATTGATTAAGCACCAGAGGTAATAAGTGACTTAGAACGTTTTGCAGTATCACCGACGATATGTATTATTCCAATTACATTCATGTATGTGTGTATGTGTGTCTGTGCGTGTCTTCCGCTTTGTTCTCCCGTTGCACTGCCGCCTCTTTTATCACCGTTCAAGTGTCAAGTTATTGTCATGCCGTGCGTCATTTATTGAAATTTCGATATGTTTCAATATCCTCGCGAGCTGATACAATATTCTCTATCGTTTGATACTTACATACTTGCCTTTGATGGCATACTCATATTTGGCATCACGACATTTATGTACGTTGTTGTGTATGGGCGAATTGCTCAATTTCCTTCGTGCACCTCCTTCGCTTTTCATCTTTCATCTTTTTTTTTGTTATTTCGATGCTGCCAGCGAATGTACAAAAGTAATAACTGTAAGTGATCCTTCACATATATTATCTGTATTCCAAAGGTAGGCTTAACGCGTATTTGTTCTTACACACATTGGGAATTTAAGGTCATAAATAGTGCCCTGTAGGAAATATTTATATTGTCAATAAATTAATCTAAAATAAAATTTGTTATTAAGAGACAAGAGAAACTATACTAAGGCATTCGAAGGGTAAACCATCCATGTCCACACGCGCGTAATTTTAATATGGGTATGACTATCGGATTTCATTCACTTAATTGATATAGGACGGGAAAATTCTGAATTAGGAGGAAGAAAGAAACTGGGCAAAGAGTCTGTTTATAATTAATCAAAGATCGTATCAAATGTTCATTTTAAAATGAGTACCAAACAATTTTTCATAGTATAGCCATTTTCTTTACCTCTTAGCTGAGCTTCGCGTCCAATTCCTGGCATGCGTCCGAATGGAATCCAAATATATGTAAATACATAATTAAAGAAGTTATGAAAAAATTTAAAACGAAAGCACCCGATACCCTACATAGAACAAAATAAATCACAAAAGGTCCAAAATAAATTCTGTAAAAGTTCGGAAAAAATCTCGGAAATTCTTAAAATTCTTTCAAAACCCCGTAAGCCCTGAAGAAATTCCGAAAATTCAAAAACAAAAACACGAGAAATCCTCGTCAAACTCCGAACAAATCACGAACAATTTAATATTTCGTTAAAGTCTTCATATAAGCTTAAGCACAAATACATATTATCTTACATTAAATGTTCACAAAATGTCAGCTTTAATTTAAATATTTGTTCAGCATTTAAAAATAATTGGAAAAAGTATCGGGTTTTAACTAAAATATTGACTAGCAAACATTTAAAGGGATGAGAAAAACATATCTTTAACTGTGCGGTTGCTCTAGCGATACTTTCGTAAAACTAATTCGATACTTTTACATTCCTTCCGCCTCCAAGATGAGCTTAGAAATAGAACGAGAGAGCAGATGCAATTCTTATAAAATATCATGCAATTTTTTAATACTTACAACATCGGCAACTTGTTAGCTGCTCTCTAAAGAGCCCAGAAGCATAACTGGATTCAATTACATGGCGCCGACTTTGCTTAACCTAAGCTAGCTTATGCTTACCTTACTTTAATTTACGCTTCAAGCCCACCCCGAATGTATGAGAAGTGATTTTCTTTTTCTACTTTTTCCTTCCTACGAATTCCTAAAACGTGTATGCATATACAGACATACATATACGACTGATTGTAACACTCGCAACTGGAGCTAAAAAAAGCTTTTTCTTCTTTTTAACTTTTGATCGAAAGCTTTCTTGCTGGGCATAACTCAAACAACTCCACATTTGCGGTGCCACACGCAATAAACTATTTTATTTAGCAATGATATACTAACTACGTAAGTATGTAAGTATGTACTTATTTATGTATGTAGGTAGATGTGCATTAGGATGGTCCAAAAATACACAGGAAAATATATTTGTATGTGGGGAAGGTACACTTTTTCGTAGAATTGCCATAAAGTCGTTAAAAATACAAATTTTTTCATCGAATAAAAATATTAATAATAAATAATAGATTGGCACTTACATATATGTTAGTGTTTTTCCGATTTCTCCTCCGATTTGTGGCGTGCGCCTTGATTTGTTACACAAAGGGGAGGGACCTATAGTTTTACACCGACCCCGAACGGCGCTTGTCTTTTTATGAGAAGCTATTTTTCATGGCAGAAATACACTCGGAGGTATGCGATTGCCTGCCGAGGGGCGACCGCTGTTAAGAAACAAAAAAGAATACAAATATTACCCTTCAGAAATTTTCCAACAATGTAATTATGATGCAAACTAAGCTAAAAAATTTTGCTAACTCTTCTTTCTTTCTATTTTTGAAGGGTAATATTTTCATTTGATCTAAAAGTGCTTATTATTAACGATTTAATTCTACGAAAAAAATTATTTTTCACATATAAAATACATGCATGTAAGGGAAGCCTCGGCGACAGGATTAAATGTGAACCGATTTCAAAACGAAAAACGCGGGTCTGCTTATTTTCCCCGTGCTTCCGTTCTGCGGAGTGGCTGGAAAGAAAAGTTGGACCTTACTAATGTACATACGTGAATATACATACGTGAGTACACATTTGATGGCATAACTTGTCATTTCACTTAAGTAAATTTTAGCACTCTTGCTGATGTGCCCTGAGAAAGACAGACAGACATAAGGCATCGCAGAGATATTTTATTTTTTTGCGCAGAGAATTCCACAAGCTGAAACAACAAACAAGCACCCATAGACATCATTGATATGCCTACACACGTGCATATGCAGTTATCTTTATACCTTTATGCCTTAGCTAACCCCAGGGAATATCTTCAATCAGCGTAAGGCGAGAAATTTCACTTCTAAGTGAATTTCGATTTGCTGCAATAAAATGCGTATGTTGTAAGTAAATAAAAACAACAACAAAAAGTTGATTGAAATAAAAAAGGAACACAACAAAAGCAACAGCAACAAAAGTTAAAGTTTGCGCTCTTTGAGCATTTGTGACACATCAGCATCACTTCACAGCCGAGATAATGCCGTCGTCGATGATGCCCCAGATAACTATTACATACACATGTACATACATATGTATTATTCAAATTTATTTTCTCTCGATATGGATAAGCATAAGTGCATACATTTTGTTCGGTATTTAGTTGTGTATCCAAGTGTGTGTGTATCCTAGTGTGGTGTGTTGGGGGTGCAAGTGAGTTGGTGCTTAACAATGCTGAATTGCTCTCCAGCGAATTTGCTACAACATACCTACCGCTGCCTCGGTCCCTCCACCGGTTAGCGAGCAATGTTTGCAAGAATATACGCATGTACATAGGTTTGTACAAGCCCTGCGAGAAATGGGCTATATTGAAATTAAATATTTAATCTGATATCGCAGATCGATTAACCACACTGCAGGTAATCGAACAATTTCATACTCTTTCTGGATACTAAATTAATTTAATTAATGTAATTTTAATTATACAAATTTTGATATATTTTTTAATATTTTCATCGATATCGGTAAGTTGTTTGTTATCGGTAGGAAAAATCGAAAATTATTATTTTTCTTCTCTGGCGGTACATATTTTATGTGCACAACTGCTGGCGCTTGCTAAACCATAAACTTTTGCTGCACCTTCTCGTCCTTTCCCCTCCTCCTCCTACTTGGATATCTAATGATTCCCCTAAGCTCTATGCCACAATGTTGCTTCCACTTTGCTGCTTTTATTACTCGTTTTTATTATTTTTTAGCTTCTGCTGTTGCTGTTGTTGTTGCAACACGGGTTAATCGCCTTTATTGAATATTGCATTTGCAGCAAGCAAGTAAGCGTGCATGTTCGTTTGTTTATTTCCTTGTACATACATTAATGTGTATGTACATGTGTATGTGTAGTGTAATGCTAGTGGGCAACAATATTTTATACTCAGTTAATGTTTTTTCCAGCAGCTTTAGTTTAGTGCTGCAACTGCTGCTTCTTGCGAGGAGATTGATGCTACTAGCTAGGGTTAGGCAAACATACTTACATACGCTTATGTAACTGAAATTATTCTTGCACAATATACATGGCTGAATGTATGTATGTATGTACATATGTATGTATGTATGTGCATTTAGTGCACTTTACAAGCCACTGCATTTCTAAACTAATGCAAACTGACAGCCAACAGTTGAGTTGATTGCAGCTCTAAGTACACTTTGCTAAGTTATTTTTACAAACAAATATTATGTATGTATGTATGTATGTATGTGCACTTGCATTGTGGCATGCTTACCCAGTACGTGCATACATGGAGCCTTGTAAGCACACACAACAACAACAACAACAGCAAGTAAGTTGGATTATTTGACCTGCTGAGCGCCACAAAGTATCCATTTTGTTGCTTTAAAAATAGCCATTTTACGGTTAGTTCATTACTTATTTATGTCAGTAGATAAATCAGACAATACTACTACTAAAGTTTTGTTATTCATAGATAGTCCTTAAGAGCGCTTAGATGATTTAATGAATTTTTTTAACAAATGTTTGGGATTTGGAGTTTCTTGGCTTTGGCTCGTATTTACAAAGGGAGCTTCGAGATTTAATTTGTTGCTTTCGTTAGCGGATATACATATGCCGATGACAGAACTATCTATTATTTTGGTACAATCTATAAGAATACTCAGTAGTATTAAGCAATTAATAACGCTTCTGAGCCACTGTGCTTCCACTTGTAAAAGAGCAGCGAAAGACCGAGGTGAGCTTAGAACCCATTTTGATAAAATTCTTGTAGAAAATGAGATATTATCTACGTTAACCCTGGGTGTGGTGAATAAGTGATAACTGTAGGAAGCGCAAAATGAAAAAAGGTGGAGAGATTATCCAGCGCTGGAAAGTTTACGTCTGAACTACTTTGGGCAGGCGTTCATCGCTAACTGGTCCAAACTGAATACTTGATATAGTGCCCACCTACTCATCATGAAAGATCTTTTTAACAATATGGACGCTATAATCTGTCTATGCGAGACTTTTACTAGCCAGCCAGTTCTACCTAATCCAACCTAACCTTGGGTTGCTGGTCAAACCTTCTGGATATCTTATTGAATTTTCGGTCTTCGGTTCGGAACAGGAAAGGAAGTTCGCTTATAGACAAGTCAATCCTGGCTATAATTTCGCCGTGGAGCCAAAGCCACATCTGTCCTTAATCTACTAAGCAGTCGCAAGGCTCGGAAAACTATTACGGGGAGGGGCACAAAGCGGATTGGCCAAGTAAGAAGGAAAGCAGGAGGTACGGCAGATTTAGTAGTTTCCGTGGAACATTGTAAACTTAAACCCACACATCCAATAAACTGAATCTCACACTCCAAAACTCTCCGTTGGAAAAAACAAACTTAAAATTAAGCCCCAATAACTGAATGCCATATTGATGACACACTGACATGAACATATAAATTTATCTACTCATATTTACATATGTATACGAATCTGTGTATGTAAAATGCGCTGTATTGACTATTATATCCCCAATCACCATTACATCCACCGCAAGCGGAAATATTCGCTTTGTTAACACAGAGGCAGATTGCTTTCCGTCAAACAGCACCTCAGTAAATGCCCCCCCCCCCCCCCCCCCCCNTTGACCTAATCAATGTCCGGAAGTACATAGCTGCAACGCGCGGTAAATGTGTCAGGCATACACTTTTGATTGTCAATTACAAGGGAAGTAAGCATATAAAGCTGATGTAATGACATTTTAACCGCGCCCAAATTGTCGGCCAGGCCAGGCCCTCTGGTGAGTTGATGAGGCATAAAGGTAATCGGAATCATGATTGCCGGTGAAAATGAAGATGAAGTGTTCAGGTTATGTACGTGAAACCGAAAATAAACGGAGCACACGTATGTATAGGTAATTTGTACGTACCCTGCAGGAAATGGGACTAGTTTATGGCTAACTTATAACTACCCAGCAGTCAACTAGTTATACCATTTTATTCATTATATCCTTCGGCTGTAATTAACTAATTTTGAAGGGCGATGGCCGCAAAAAAATGAGAACTAGTTTCCTCTGCATTAGACGTCAGCTAACTTGTAGCTAACTACTTTGGACATAAAATATAGATTTTTTAAATTTTTACATTTTTATTTATTTAAGTTGTTTAATATTACATATTCGCTTTTTTACAGATTCTTTTGTAGATGGTCCACTATTTAAATTCGACCATTATTTTATTTGTTCAAAATTCGAGAAAGCGGCTGCGAAGTGCAGAAAAACAAGTGTATTCAAAGTAGAAGCTTTTTTAGAGAACACGAACCTTTACAACTTACTTAAAGCTAGTTTTGTCATAGCTAATTAAAAGTTAGTTATTTATCGAAATCCCGCAAAAAATCTATTTGTTATCAATTGATAATTTTTTTTTCTGCAGGGTATGTGTGTACATATATATGTATGTGTGTATATGTATGTTGTTACTCAGCTCGGACAGCTCGAAATTTTAGGGTCAAACAATGGTTAACGCTTTGGTGGATGGCGGTAAGAAAACCAGCTTTTGTAAATATTTATACTCAAGAGGATGGGAGTGTAAATGCAAACTGATTTATGTGCAGCATAACCGACGGACTCCTGGTATATTTGAAAGGCGGGACGCGAGAGATGAAAGTATCTTAACATTTCCAATCAGAACTACATGCGATAGGGGCACGTGCCTGGCATGCGTAATCGTTGAAATGCTGTTTGTTGACAGAACAACGGACAAACATAAAAGAGCAATTGAGGACGAAACGCGCAACCAATTATGTGCCTGGTTATTATATGGCCACGAACACCAGGAATTAAGAAAAAATTTAAGTCTAAAAAAAAATCAGTCTCCTCTACACACAGACAGCACTTGCCGGCAAAAATGCCCGCCACAGCCACTTCAACTGCAAATATTTAACAAAAAAAGGAGATGAAAGAAGATGAACTGTGAATAAGCGCGGACATAAAAATGTGGACTTTTTAATTCAATATCTTGTCTGCGAAATGCAAAGTGCCAGAAGCCCCTGATGTTCGCTGGATGAGCGCTATTATTTACAAGCAGTCATGCAACACTTTGTGGCATGACCCCGAGCGGAGCGTAAACGCAATTTAAATATGAAATTCAGTTAAACTTTCCGCAAGTAAAATAACAGAACGTCAAAAGGCAGGGTAAAAGAAGCAGATCATAGTGAGGGAGATAATTCACTGATGCAAAAGATGATTTGGAAATGGAAGTGAGAAGAAGAGGAAGATGAAGACGTCAGTAGGCGTTGGCTGCTAGAAAGCCATAGAAAATGAGCTGTGTAAAATACGAAGGCAGGGTGCATGAAAGAGATGTGCAGCTAGAGAACGCTGCAACCGACTGGCAATGCACCTCTGCAGCTCCAGTGCACTTCCATCTGAGCGCAGACTAAGAAAAACTTAAAGAAAACGTCCTATATTTAGTCTACAGTTACTTCACTATTTTTCCTCTTTGCTTCTGTAATTTCTTTCTTGCGAAAATTCTTAGTAGGAAGAAAAGTATTTTACGCTTACTGATTACGAGAATTGCGCGAGAAAGTGTTTGCTGACTTTTCCGCTTGCCTGCAGGCCACAGCCACCACATCTTTGGCGTTTTAAATGCTCACTCAGTAAACACATTTAAGCAATTTCGTGGCGTTTTTTTTTTCAATAAAAACTTGTGAATGGTATCATTTGAAAAAAGTGCATGTTTTTGCTCGCAGGCACAGCAATCAAGAACTACATAAAATGGCTGCACCACCAAATAACGTAAGCCAAAAAGTGAAGTGATGTGGCAAACAGCCGCTGAATACTAAATAAGTTCAGGAAAAACACTTTTTGCTTACATTTTTTCGACTTCAACATAGTTTCTACTTTTTGTAATGCCACCAAATGTCATTTCCAACTCACTCACGTCACATGTCTCTACATTTGACATGGTCGCTTGCACTCCTAAAATAGCAACACCACAGAAACTACAAAAAATGCCGTTAAAGCGTCTGACTTTTCTGGCTGCCTTTGTTGTCACATTCCTACATAACCCTTCTCATTTTTTCATCTTTCTGTTATTATTTACTCCTTGATTCCACTTACTTTGCGCTTAGCAAACAACTCCTGCCGCATCAGTCGTCTGCTGGCCTTCCTTTGTCCGCAGCTGTGTTCACTGTGTGTTTGTGGCGAAACTGTTATTGACGTGTTGACCGCTCGCTGGCACAGAGTCGCTTAACTTTTCTAAGAACTATGGTCAGCTTGGGGTGGGGTATGTATGTTTGCTCGGCTAACTGCAGTCACTTGTCATTTGTTCCTTATCAAATGCCTTGATCCGTTGACACATATCATCGCTCATGACTGCTGTTGTATTGTTGTATTTCCAGCTAACAAGCATTCCTTTACTACCTCGCTTGTGGTGCTCTCAGAGAAGCAGTGTGTGCGATTTGGAGAAGTTGTTTTCAAAAATGTTCAAATTTTATTTCAGTACTTCATCATTTTCAGATACTAAAATTTGCAATTTTCTGGTTGCAAAATCGCATTTTAATTTTATTATTTCAACAGACAATACTAAATAACCTACCACCAATAAAAAAAAACCAATGAGAAAAATCCTACCAGCAAAAGTTAACTGGTTACGACTAAAATTTATGCGCGGACATATAAAAAGCTGGGTATCAATTTCTCCTACCAAAAGAGCAATTTTGAAATGACCAAGAATTTGTGCTACGTTTTTAAATTATCAAAAATACATTGTAATTTATGTCTAATTTTCTTTTATTAACAAAAAATTATGTGCAGTACTAAAATTAACCAAATTTTATGCCCAGTTTTAAATGAAAAGAAAATTAGAACCAGTCTTCGATCTAGCAAATTTTGGAATTGCCAAACATTTATGTCCAGTTGTAAACTATAAAACTTTATGTCCAATTTTTTAATACAAAAAAATATGTAATATGTATGTAAAAATTTAGTTCGTAAATGAACAGAAAATTATGTTTCTGGTCTATAAAATTTTTCAATTAGCAAACCCTTATGTCCAGTTATAAACAATCAAAATTTTTGTTAAATTTTTTATTAAAAAAAAAATCTCCGGTACTTGAATAACCAAAGCTTTATGTTCAGTTCGTAATGAAAAGAAAACTATGACCAACTTCCGATCTACCAAATTTTGGAATTGCCAAAAATTTATGATCAGTTGTTAACTATTAAAAAGGTATGTTCGATTTATAAATGACCATGAATGCCAAATAACTAAATTAACAGAATTCTATGTTCGGCTTTTAGGTCAACAAAAACATAATGTCCAGTTTTTGAATTGACAAAATGTTTGCCCAGTTTTTAAATGACCAAATGTTCACAAAATATAAATAAAATCATGTCCAGATTATAATGGATTTTTTAATTGCAAAATGTTTATGTTCGGTATAAATAACAACAAGTTATGTCCAGTTTTAAAAACGAACGAAAATTGCTTAGTTACTTTTTTTTTAGTTATAAAAAAATTATGTTCAAAATTTAATTTTTTCAAAAATTCGTATTTAGTTATTAAACACAAAAAATCTCTATTTCGCCCGACTTTAATTTTTTTCGTAATATATTTATTTAGGTAAAATACTTTCATATCAAATAGTTTTATAGGTTACTTTGACAGGCAGCTTTTCTAGTTGGTGACTATTTCCCGTAAATAAGAAATGTCTCACCACGAAGGGAGGCTCTATTAAGGAAGATTTTAGTTTTAAATATTTAAAGCATTCTCGTAGTTTTGTAAAGCTTTCTATAGATTTCGTATGGACTTATTTCAAGCTACTCTTTTTGGGGCACCCAAGGCCATCGCTTTCGCTATAATCGCCATAAACGATTCATGAAATTGCACTGCCACTTACCGGCCGGCCGACCGGCTCGATGTAGATTTGCAACCAACGGTCGATACATATGTTTGAAGGCGTTTGCGAAATCAATTCTGCGGTTAACGTCAGTCAATCCACTTTAACGCCATGCACTTCAATGTTCAAAAGCTGCTTTTATGCATACTCACATACATTAGGGTGCGTGTAGTTATACTAAATATAAAGTTTGTTTGTCAGCTATCAAACTGCTGCGCAGCTGTATAAGCGGAACGCTCATTCCAGTCCACTGCTGCTCACCTAATTTTGATCGCTCTCAAGTGGAGTTCACCCACTGCAATTTACATTTATTTCCTGTGCGTTCGTTCATCCTTCAGCACAAGCAATTTCCGCTTACAAAGTAGCAGTAGAAATTGCGCATTCGCGTTGACCACGCGCGTTCGCCGCCGTACCAAGCGCTGGGCTGTGGGCAAATATTAAAGCAATCTTTCGGTAGTAATATTCGGCGTACACTGTGCGTTCAGTTTACTTATATATACATACATAACTACATACAACTGTAAGATATTTTTATGAGTAAATAGTTGTGCGTACATAGAGCAGCTAATGTTGGCTACAAGAATCGGATTTCCCTCTGACTACTTCCATCCACTGAATTTTAAATGAGCTAGAGGCATTTCGTAACAGGCCAACTTATTTTAAAAAGATTCATTTGAAGCAAGTGATGGTACCCTTAGGGAAGCCACAATCGCTTTTATATATGGCATAATGGTTTACTTTTACAAAAGTATTTCATTGTGTGGTTTTTGGTGGTGGTGTACAATTTTCCAACCTTTCGGAGAATCAGTTGCGAAACAAGAATTAAAAAGATGGCATTAAAGAAGCGCATAAGTTTACCGAAAAATATTTGTGAATTCGATCGATTGAAAAACTTAAGTTGCCTTGACCCAAATATATACATTAGACCCAAATAAGTACATATGTTTGTAAATAAATAGTTTGTAAAGCAGAGCACCTTAAAAATATTAACACTGTGAACGGAAAAAAGCTACGAAAGTCTAACTTCTAGTGGTCTGTTCAAATATCCCTATATATGTATGTATGTACCTTCATATCTCACCCCACGCCATGAAGCCACCCCAGGCGTATACGCAACATTGGAATCATTAAACCAGCAAAAAAGTAAGCATTTTAACGTGAATTCATTAGCAGCCGAAAGAGAAGAATGGCGTGAGACAAAAGATCGAGATGTGAAGATTTGCTTGCGCGGTAATTAAAATCGCATCATTCAAGCATAAATATTTAATTAGGAAATGAAAAACAAAAAAAACTTGTCGCCGACTCTATTCACTTCACTTCGCTGTCGCAAACTTGAGGTTGCCACTGGCATAGAAAAACTTTATTCATTTGTTGCTAAAGATTAAGGATCTGGATTCTAACAAAAGTAATAGCAACAGCTACAACAGCAAAAAAAAATTACCTTGTGAGTGCTTTGTTTTTGATGAGAAACTGCCATAACAGCAGCAGCGTCAATGCCAGCGACAACGACAACGACAGCAAGAATATTAAATGAAGCGCAGCAAATGCGAGGCGACACGAACGAGGAAAGGAAGGCAGGCAGCAAAAGTTGTTAAGTGCGAAATCTTTGGTGGCGAGCAAAAATCAATTTGCGCTTTTCCGAAATTAAGTGGAATGTCTGCCATCACCTGCGCAGCAGCGAGTAAATGTTAATTTCTACATTTTTTCACTTAGTCGCTCGCAGAAGAAAAAATGGAAAAGATAAAAAATGTTTGTGAAGTCTTTTAAAAGTTAGAATTAACGGAAGATTTCAGACATTCTGAATGATTGTAACACTCATTAATTTAATTTTACTTTTTTTCTTTGCTTTCGCTTGAAGCTGAGTTTGCCCACCGAGAGCAGCCTTCAGCAGCATAACTTTTTTTTCCCTATAGCCAGTGGTTATTTCTTATTCGATTTTTGTTTTTCCCCCAAAGACCTTCAAACATTGCGGGAATTTACTGACGCGTTGCGTTTCTTGGAAGTGGATTAAATTTCAAATAAAAAAAAAGCGCAGTGTATATTTGGCTTGAAACGCTGGCATTTCAAATGTTAAAAATCAAATACTTGTCATCATACTTTTTCCACAAATACGTACATACATACATATGTTTGTATGTATAGGTATTCAACGTCGAGCGGAAGCTTGCACGCATCATTTCATTATTGGCACTGTTCGCACGCACAGTCAGTGTGAATCTAACATCAGCAGCAAGTTTCATCGCTTATTTTCTTGTTTTGTATCCTGATTTGTTACACAATTTTCTACCAAATTATTTCCGTTTCCGCTTGCCGCTTCCAGTTGAAACGAGGAAATCTGACTGACGACTATACGATTGAGCCGCAAGCAAAGTGAACGAACAGGAAGTGTTTTGGCTATTAGATGAGCAAATGCTCTGCGCTTCGTAAAAGTTTGATATTCTGCCATTACTTGGGCGGCGCTTTATTGGCAGTATGAGAAAGTTCAAAATTATGCAGATAATAAAAAAAAAAGTTTTGAGGCTTTGACCTGAGTGTCCCCCTAAATAATCTGAAAATACATATACTACTATTTTGGCTTGGGTGTATTTTAAGTATTCAGATTTTGACTTCTTTCAGAAACTATGTGTCCACCATTGCTCTCATTCAATTCCACTAATCCGCTTTTGTAAGAACGTCCAATAATTTACCATTTATGTACATTTCTTCTAACCACAAAGTAGTGCTTGGAAGAGATAAGCGAAAAAAGCATAGAGTAGAAATAACATAAAAAAATGCGATTTCACCAGTTGTCACAAAGTTTCAATGCTCGCTTCGATGCACAATTTGAATTTGCCTTGAAATTAAGTAAACTTTGAAAATTACACAAAATTTCTTAAGAATTGTATGTGTGTATATGCACACTTTTTTCCTTAATACTTTGCCAATTTAATTATACCACAAAACTCTTTTGCTTTATTTTAAATTTCTTTCGTCGAAAAAATAAAATGAAATTTTAACCAAATAAATTTTATTACCGCCACTTTTTAATTGCACGAATTCTTCTTCGGACTTATCTAAATGCTTTCAGTGACTTTGATTTTTAAAATGCAGCTTGCAGTGGAATGAAGGGAGAGAAGGAACAACCAAAAGAAATTGATAGCAAAAGCACTCAAATTCGCTGCGAGCAACATACAAATTTAAGAAATTAGCTCAAGAGAAATGATGAACAAAAATGAAACGGGGCAATGAAAGCGAATCCGCCGCATTGAAATGTGAGCTGGTTATATAACTATTTGCATTCAATTTTGTTTGTTTCGACCTTTTACACTACTTGGCTATAAAAGTTGTTGACATTGCAAGGGAATTAGACTTTGAAATACGAAAATTAAAAAAAAAATCTCGTTCAGCTTTCAGAAAAGCAGGTTTCTTTAAGAAGGCGTGATGAATGGATTCTATTTGAGCTATTTTTAAATTAAAGAACGTTTTGGAATTTTTGTTTTTGTTTTAAAAAGGTAGAGAATTACTAAAAACTAAACATTTAAACCAATAATCATAACTTGCATGCAGATAAACGTTTTACTTAGCCAAAAAATGTGAAAATTCAATTTTGAATATTTATCAATCATCACTCTCACTATACAGGGTAACATAAAAAAGATTTTGCAGCATAGAGGGCGCAATTTTTTTAGAAGAAACGAAGACACCATTAAAGAGCTTTAGGAGGTACACTGATTTCGCCTACGCTTCCCGTCTGCATGAAAGCTTATCTGATACTTTATGGCTATGAAACCGCTCCAGGCGAGAAACTTGCATTTTATACATACATACATACCCATGTATAATGTTCGAAAGCAACCAAGTCCAATGGAATGATTTACAACGCATACTCAAAACTTTCAGCTTCTGAAATCATGACCCTGGCAAATTCACAACAACACACACACACACACACTTTAATTAAACCAATGCCTTACAAAGGGACGTGCATCTCTCAGAAGCATGCTGTCGCTTCGAAATATTTGCGCAAATATTTTTACCTTTTGACATTTACTAACAGCACAGCAATATCCTTTTAGCATATTTCATTTAACATCCTTTTTGCAGCTTTACATTTCAATTATGTATGTATGTATGTTCGAGCACAACTATGAATAAAACAAATACCATTTTAAACTATGAATATGCATTGCGCACAACAACAACAAATTTATGTGCAACAACTGAGTAGCGGCGGATGGTTAGTTTTCTGCGTGCGTGCGTGTGTGTGTGTGTGTATTTTGGCATTTACGTATGTATGTATGTCTGTTCAGCTATGCGTTTGTTAATATTTTTGCTACCGTAAATTTTTGTCATTGGCCATTTTTTGTTTTTTGTTTTTTTTTTCACTCGCTTCCCACAAACACACAAACACACAAACACTGATGCGCATACATCCCGGCACACACTTACAAACAGCTTTCTGCACACTTTGCATAAATTTGCAAACTATTTTAACAAAATTGCTTGTTAAGAGCGCTTGAGCGTTGTCAGCACACACACATATGTACATACATACCTATATACACAAATAAGCATAAGCGGGTTATATGTGTGTGTGTGCGCATCACGAAAACTCAATGCACAGTTATTTATGAATTTGAGGCAATCGTCGCAGGGAAAACGCTACAAAAACTACATCAAAATGGGGAAGCAGCTGCCGAGAGAACAAACAGTTACTCGCATTTTCTAAAGCGGTGAATTGACAAAATGCTACACGTGTTCGAAGGGGCGTATTTGTAAGGGCAAATACCAAAGCGTGTGCGCAGGTGTGTGTGTGTGTGTGTGTGTGTGTGCGTGTGTGTGTGTGTGTGTGTGTATTATGTGCACGTAAGCATTGCTTATACAAATTCTACTATTCATTGTGAAAAGTGATCGAATGCCATTACGTTATTAAATTCCGAATAGTTTTTATCCGCTTGGATCTCCGATTCTTTGCTGCGAGGTTGCCTGGCTGGAATGTCGGTGCATGCGAGTGATGTAAAAAAACAGTTGAAATGTTTAGCTATGTAAGGTTTTTATGTACATATGTATGTACCTTCATTAAAAACGTTGCCATAATGGCAAAAAATAAATAAAAGCGCAATGTTGTGAGACATAAATTTTCAAATAAAGTAAAAGCTTTTCGACAAGAATGAAATAGTTTGCGTCAAAAGTTATAGACAATTCAGCTAATGTGTTAAAAAACAGAATAAAAGCCGTGATATATGTATGTACATACATATGTCCATATCTACATTAAAAGCTACATTCAAAAATCAAAGGTCCGATGGAAATATGTATGTATTTTCTCCACATAATAATATCGATTCATAAAACTAGCTTGAAATGGAATTGCTTTACGAAAGAAATAGACAGTTTTTACTCTTTACTGCAAAATTTGCGCAATCTCAACGGTTTTGCATTATCTTAATACGCATTAAAAATTATTATGCATTGCATATTTCAAGGGGACATATATTAATTAAATTTTTTCTGTGAACTTTCATGTTCTTTGTATAAAGATTTTTTTTTTTTGAGGATGCCTCATTGAAATTTGCCGGCGAATAATTTCTAAAAATATTTTAAACCTCTAGCGACTTCCCAAATGTCATTTTGTGCAGACTTTCTATAAAAGCCATCACCACGACGCTTTGTGAGAGAGCTAATGGTTCAAAATATTCCACAAAATTATTTTTCGTTAAATTCTTCTATATGAACAAAAGCTACATATTTCGCTCCGATACGAATTTCAACCATATTTTCCACTTATTCTAAAAATGGTCAGGCAAAACATTCCAAACTTAATGGACATTAAAAAGTTTGTCCTGGAAGTGCAAAAAGATTTGGCGGCTTTACTATATGCCAAATTTTATTCAAGCAACAACAAGCAAGCAACAAACATACCTGCCTACTCACACACTCGCAAACTTTGATATGATATTAGCAGGGCATTCCTAAATTGGACTGTATTTATGATTAATTACTGATATTTAAATACATTCATTTTTACATAGTTGGCAACCCTATTTAAATTTTATTCTGGTTCGAGCTTTCTTGAAGCGCTTTTAATTAAAAAAAAATATTTCAATACTAAATTTAGTACGTAGCTACTTTATAAATTGAAAGATGTTTTCAAAAAAGGTAACTTGGCAACTTTTTTATTCTGTGCAGATTTACATAGATATCAAAGTAAATAACGGCTCCAAAACGAATGTTTCTTATATGTAAATATTTATACATCGCTAAATGTGTCCACAATATGCCCTCCGATTTGTCAGCACCAACTAAAAAAATGCATTCAACACTGACAAAAATAAACTCTCTCTCTGCTCTAAACAACATCAAGTGATTTGCCAACTAGTTGAGTACTGAGACTTTAGCTTCGCTCACTTGAGAATTTCGTTTACAAATATTTTCAACTTTTGCATTTGCACCTGACTTAAATAATACATACATATGTATGTATGTATATCGTTTAGTTTGTATGTTGCCTTGCGTCTTTCTCTCTTCTCTGCTGGCCGGCCACTCACTTGACTACTTGTTGTTATTATTATACAAAGCACTCATTCCATTCAATTTTGCTGCTGCAGTTGCATACTTCTCAGTGCAAAATATTTTCAGCATTACTCTTGTTCCGACCCGAGGCAATTATTTGCATGCGGCCACCGCCGAGAAGGGCAGTCAGTCAGCTTCATGGCTGCATGGTGCAGGTACAGCTGAGGAATGCGGCATGAAGATTGATGGACAGTTGCAGTTTAGTTGAAGCTGTGTCAAATTAGTTATGTATGTATGTATGTATGAGTGTGTGGTTGGTCGGTATGAATTTCATATGCGAATATTTAAGCTTGAATGTAATTCCAGCGTACGAGTACATGCGGATAGTAAAATGAAAATGTCCGAAACAATATTCGCAAGTATGTGAACGCGCACATGGATGAAGGTGTTTGTATGTACAAATATAGTATATTATCCTGCTTTCGGTTACTGGCACACAGTTCTAGTCTAGCAGGAAGCAATTTTCATTATGCTTACATTCCCAATGGCTGTCAGCATTCCACCCCCACTTGATTTTAATTCAGCATTTCATGCTAGGCAAAGCAAAAAGTCGACTTGCAGTGAAGTCTTGACTGCCTTTCGAAGCAAGTGAAATAGTATATAGAAACGCTCAGCATACTTACACGCTGGAATGTATTCAGCAAGCAAAATAGCCAGGCATCTTAGGTGGCTATGTTGCAAGGTGCATTGTTGCAGGCTTGTAAGTGTTGCACGAGATTTTAATGCTTCTGGAATTTATAGTCGTTCGCTGAGCAACCGTAAATTGTTACGTCAATTGCATTCGTATTTCTATATTTAGGTGTATTTCTTTCTCAGTTTGAAAACATTGTTTATTCGACTAATTCAAAAGAAGTTAATTTTTATTGCTACTTCAAGTCGCAATAACTGTAATAGGGTGCACCTTTGGGATGAGTACCATTAACGTGTTTAAGAGAATTGTCCCAATTTTATTACTGAGCTATTGAATTTATTATGGAGGCTCGTGCAGATACCGAAAGCTGAGAGAAAATGGAAAAATATAAAATTGCATCTCACACAAATTCCATTTCATTTGAATTGTTAAGTCTATGATTACAAAGCCTTGCAGACTAGAGGATCAAAATGACTTAAAGATTTAGATTTAAATTTAAGGCTTAAAAGTATTTGGATTCCAGCTTGGATAAAAATAGAGGTCTAGGGATATCGATATTTTATTTAAAAATTTTAACATAAAACGGAAAGTGAAAACTCAATATCCTTTGGGGAATATTGAAACCTATTTGCTCCAGTAGATCAGGACCATTAATGAGGCCACAGGCAATGCCTTAAATAAACGTCATAGCATACAACGGCCCCCTTAAGAAGAAAGGGACTCGTTCAAATAAAGAGGCCGCAGAGCAAACCGGGCTAAGCTACGTTGAACTCTTTCCTGGCTTTGGGAATAAACAGAATAAATTGGATTCCATATTACACAGGCGTACTTCCACTTCGACCGGACTAGAGAATTGTGAAACGTTGTCCTAGTTTAAGCATCCTTAAAACCTCGCACATAGCGCCGAAGTAAACCCGAGTTGGAATAGGCCTTAAGAATAATGAAACTAATGTGAATAATAACGTAGAGCCCTGGGTCAAAAAGAGTACCTAGATCCGAAAATAATCCGCATAAATCACACACACACATCATCTAGAGATGATAAAAAGTTCAAATCTAGAAAAGCCTAAAGATGTTAGTAATTATTTTTAGGCATTCCTTTTGAAGATTTTGTTTCGGAAAATCGCGCTGTTGTACCATTGTACAATACTGGAACAAACCCTTTTTAAGTAAAAAAAATCTATAAAAAATAGGCATATTAGAGGGTATCACATTCTAGATGCTGGAGGGAGACGATAACCGCCCCCGAAGTGTAAGAGTCTTTGACCTATGATACATGGCAATAGCATAATATGTTCCACCCACAGAATCTGCCCATTCCGACTAAAATCCACTTGCCTAGCTTGAAAATCCTCCCACTTAGGAGCTCTGCTGTTTAGACTACGTTGGACCCTCGTTTTGTAAAGATCTCCGCCTGAAATACAGTTGGATATAGTGCACTCTTTGCTAACCTAGGTCCACGCCCAGCATGTCATCCTCGAGCACTCATCCATCAGTATTCCAAACTTGGAGTACCCTTGTCAATCGGTTTGATTAACTTTCTGCAAGTGTGCTTTTCAGGAGTTGTTACCTTGTAGGGCTTGGTGACGGATAATTTTGGTAGCATTTTGTATGTGAGCTTTATGTTGGGATCCTCAAAGAAACCATCAAGTGCTCTTGGAGATCTCCACTCCTTATGCTCGCTGCTAATCAAAGCGCTCCAGGAAGCCTCATTGTCGATTATGATGACTAGTATTTTCATTGGGCAGGTGCGCATACGTGCTGTAATTGCTGCACAGACCAAAAGGTGTAGCTTTCCACAATTAGCGCCATATCCAGTTTGCTGGACTTTTGGCCACTAGACCAAAAATGGTATATATTGCGGTCAAAATGTCAACCGAGTCACTGATACCAACATCATTAAAATGTCGATAAATTTTTCGATAGATAATTATACAGCGAAAATATCGATAACTATAATAATAATTCGAATGAACTGATTACTATGTTTTAAAAAAGCGATGATAATCACTTTCAAATATTCTACAAATACATTTCCAATTACCCTGCGGTCTGCTAGGAATAAAGTCATCTTTGCAAAATAGCAAGAAAGCTCCAAATCGGAAATTAAGAGCAATCAACTTACGATGTAACAGCTTACAAAGTATTAATTTAGGTTGCAAAGTTTTCATTAACCGCTCATTAAACCTAAGAGTATGTACAATAAATTACTATTCTTCTTCAATCCTTTTCCTCACTTTAACTTCAAACTTCGATATTTCAATTTATGCTACTTCACTGAGCACTTGCTGACTTTATGCTGCTTAAATAAATATAAAGATAGCCCAACACGTACACACATACATACGTATTCACATATCTACAGATGTCAATATATACTTGGTCTTTTATATGTACAATCACTCAGGGTTTGTTTAGCTTTTACTAGCCATAAAATAAATATTGAAAACCACAGCAAATAACCAACAAAAATGTGAAGTGTTTACTCAAACATCCCTACAGAAAAAAAATTATCAATTGATAAAAATAACCCACTTGTAGTTAGCTTTTTTGTGGAATTTCTATAAAATATATAACTTGTGGTTAGCTACAAAAAGCTAGCATGAAACTAGTTGACAAGTAATGCAGGAGTAATGAAGGAGATAGTTTTCTTTAAACGCGTTTCTATTTAAACATCCTGCACTTCGCAAATACCTTTTCGAATTGAGGACAAATAAAAGGAAGATCGAAATTTCATATTATCATTTTGAATTTATGCCTGACGGAGTTCGAATATGGGACCGCCTACAGCAGAATATGAAAAAATATATGAAATGTAATAAAATAAATAAAGTAAATAAAAATAAAAAAATTAAAAATATTTTGTTTTACCTATTGATATCTTATGTCCAAAAGTAGTTACTTACAAGTTAGTTACATCAAATGCATAGAAATATAGTTAGCTTTCGTCAAAGAAAATATACAGATAATAAGTGAATTTTAGCTCCTTCTTAATCAATTTAAAGTTAGCATATAGTTAGATACATTTCCTGCAGGGATATGAGCAAGCGTGTGTGTGTGTGTGCATGTTTAATAAGCGGCAAACAGAGAACTGTTATAACTTTGGTGCTGTTGTACTGCACAAATTGGTAATTTAAAATTTACACTAAAAATTTAAGTATTCATTAAAGAGTGAGTAGTAAGTGAGTGAAAAGCTTTCTTGGAAATCTTATTTTATGCACTGGTAATTAATAGGGAATTTATTAAATTCCTTTTAGCCGCCCGCCAACCATAACGTTTCAAAGAATTTTCTACTTAAAATTTCCGCCGAAGCAAAGCCATAAGTCTTGCAATGCAGCTGGCGCAGCTACGAGTGGAATTTTATTGAATTTATTTTTTTTTTTTGTACTTTCTGGATATTTTTGATTGTCAAGCACGAGTTACACGTTCCGAAGTTTGGCTTGCGGGATTTCACTTTAGTAGTTTCAACACTCTCACCGTACACAAATCAAAAAACTAGCGCGTGACTTAAAAGAAAGCGAAAAGTGCAAAAAAAAAAAAAAAGAATCGGAAAGCGCACATACATACATACTTAGAAGCGTGTGTGTGTGTGTGGGTACAAAAGCTAAGCAGAGGTAAAGCGAATGGGAATTTATCGACCATAAATTTTATTGAACGAAATTTCGATTGCAGTCGAATGTTCGATATTGCTTATCAATCAGACGATTTTAACTTTAAAGAACACCAATTCACATACATATATAGATATGTATGTTTACACAAGCTCCTTTCTGGCCAAAACCAAAACACTAAAACAATTTTACGCTCTATTTGCCGCATAATGACTTTTTAAATATTTTCTAAACATCCGAAGGTTGTTTTGCTTTCTGCTTAGCTGGGCGGCAAAAGGTCACGAATTTTAATTTAAAATTCAATTTGCGCAAAAATTATTCAAATTTTTATTTACGAACCCATAAGCAACAACGCCATCCTGGCTTTCACAACTTTTCACATTCTAACTATTTGATAAGAGATATTTTTACTTTTAATTTTTTTTTTTTTACTTCGCACACGAGAGCAAATATTCGCAGGTCAGCATTTTAAGGCTAACGCAGTGGGCGCTTAACTTTTTTTATTTCCTTTTCGGTTACTGTACCAAAACTTCTGCTACCTTTAATGGATTGAAATCCGAGGAATTTTCCACGAAAAGCGGAAAAACTGCCTCAAGCTGAGTGCACTGGCATTTTTTTTGGCTTTTGCCTTGGAATGCCTTGGAATTTTATTTCATCTGCCCACTGCCTGCCGGCGGCGACTGGTTGTTCTTCCCTTTTACGACTTTTCTTTGTGCTTTCTTACGTGCGCTTTGTGCTGATTACTTCTGAGCTGCAATGACGCGCGCAAAACCCATTTCAAAAACTTGTTTGCTTATTGTATCGTCATTGTTGTGATTTAAAGAAATGGCGGGCCTGAGGCTATTATATTTATTATGTTTAAAGAAGACCGTTTTTTTTTTTGTTCTTTTTTAATCATAGAAATATTGTTTGCGTGTGTTGGTTTTTGAATTCAACGGTATTTGTGACAGTTTTTTTTTTTTTTTAATTTCTAAATGTATCGTTCGATTGCTTCGATCGATATTTCTTATTTGTAAATTGCGGTCTCGTTATTTTACTCTCGGCATTGCTTTTGTTATCGAAAAAATATTTTTTTTTTTATTTCTGCTTCGTACGACGGCCTTGATGTTTCTCATCGTAAGCAATTTATCAAATCCTTTAAAGTAACTTGTCCGAAAAAAAGTTCTGCTTGGCAAAATCTGCAAATAGTTTCTTCTAATTTCATTCAATTGATGCAACAGACGACTTCACAAGGGCAAACGGATTTAATTGCTCTGTCGTACTCTCCCAGTACGTTGACACTCGGAATGCCTTTCTATGTTTCCTTGAATTCGATTTCAATAATTTCCAACTCTTTGAAGTCAGTCTGCCGCAAATAGCAACCACCAACCACCTGCAGTGGAGTAAATGTGCCAATCAATGGTTGATTTTGATGTCCAAAACAGTAAAAAGAAAGCAACAAAAACCAACATCATTTAGTATATATATATTGCAGTCATTGTGTTGAGCCAGCCACAAAGCTGTGGCAAACGTTTTATGCCTTATAAGCGTGCGTGTGTATGCGTGCGAGATCGTTGTATTAGCACAAAGGTGAATGGCCACAACAAATTCACTCGATTTGGCTTGCGCCATTCGGAAGTAATTGCCAACACTTATCACCCCCCCCAATGGCATTACTTTGACATCCAACCCAGCGTTTTGCTAACATCGATGTGGCAATTTCGGGTGATGAAGTCGGCCAGCTACTTCAGAAAGTATTCGTGTTAAACTCCTTTCAATCGATTTGTTATTATTTTTACATTTCCTAAAAGTATCTCACCATGGAATTTTCTTTAAGTCGAGTTGATTCGACTTTTGGGCTTTTTGAGTGACTTTCGATCCCTAGACCAACAAGCAACATCTAACGTCCCACCTCGGCAAACATTCAAGTGTATTTATGCCTTGAAAAATTTTAAATTTTTATGAAACTTTGCTGAATTCACCGTGCGACAATAAATTTTACACACAAAACCATGAATATACTCGCGAAACTGTGGGTAAATTATACCGAAACTGCGTACCTAGTTTTTCTCTTTGACGTCAGCATTTTTTTTTAAGGACTTTGAAATTTAAAAAAATACGATTATTTCAACAAATTATTTTAAAAATTCAATATAATTTAGGATAAAAATAAGGGTAGCATATAAAAGAAGGTGTATGTATGTATATCGGCACATATGACAAAATCAAAATATTGAATAATTTTTGAAAATTTTCGGATTCTGAGACTATTTCGCCACTTTTAATTTAAGAACATTTATTGTAAATTGCATATCGGTTGTGGGCTCTGCTCTCAATATTTATGCTTTTATTTGCTTGAGTTTTTATTTCACCAAATTTTGCTGGCATCGGAAGTTTGGATATCGCACGTATATTTTAATGAATAATAAATATGTAGACTCATTCATTCATTCGCACGTTCATTTAATCGCTCTGAAATAAATCCACCTTACGTTTTAAATGTAAACAAAAGTATCGCAAACACATGCAAGCAAAAGTAAATAAAGAATATAACGACACCGGGAACTTAAAGGGTGGTTAAAAAAACGGAAAAAATGGAATGGATAAAAACCAGAAGAAAGATATCCACCAGCAACGAGATAAACACAAATAAAAGTTTGTAGTAATCGTTATCGAAAAAATGTTGATTACTAAGACTATATTATGTATATAGTTTTATGGTTATCAACACTTATCGTTATCGATATTTTCTTCGTCGATACCAATATTATTTAAAAATCCCATTCAAAGGATTCCTATGGCATAGATAACGAGAAGACATGAAGAACGCCTGTCATTTTATATTTTATTACGCATAGAAACTAACTAAATAGCCATTATTTGTGGCATAGAAATGTAGTTTGAGGCATAAACCAGATTTTAAGCAAACGCAAAGACACAGAAGCAGGAATGCTGCTTTAGGGCAGAACTGAGACCAGTGAGTGTGCGGCAGGAAAAAACTCAAAAAAGAACTAGAAACTATAACAATCACAAAGGCTTCCATATGCGATGAGCTGCTTCGGATAACCAGCTGGTCGCAACACAAAAAAGCCACAATTAGATCTCTGACAAACTTAATTTATGTGTAGCAATTTAGTAAAGCAGGCATGCAACTGAAAGCTTTAACCAAAAAAAAAAACAAAAAAAAAATAGAGAACACTGAAGCCGCATCGCGAAAAAGTTGAGTGTTGTAAGAAGAGTATTGTTTGCGCAGGCAATTAACGAGCCAGTGCTGGCCACCAACGCACAATGCAGAAGGCGAAATGATGGCAGAAGCGCGTATGAGAACGTGCTCTGCGAAACTACATTCCCATTGTTTTTTTGGTCGACGCGGCTGACACAAAAACGCATACAGCCAAGGCAGAGTGGAGTCTTATGTGCACACTTTGATGCGGCTTTGGAATTTAATCCTTAAAACGTTATTAGCATGCAAGGACACGTCTCCACTGCAGGCTGTGTGGCACATATATTGCGCTCGACGGAACAAGCGCGTAAATGACACTCTTCTGTCCTGTCCTGGACATGCACAATCGCGTGCTCACACACACCCCCC
>NW_016158598.1:74419-121095 GCF_001687245.7 Rhagoletis zephyria
CTCCTTCATACGCACGCACCACCTTCGTAATGCCTTTTGGCCACACTCCGCTTCCATCCAATGGCAGTTGCAGCCATAAATCTCATCTATAACGGGAAGCCATGTCTCTCGCCTCGCCTGCCCTCAGCTCGCTATGCTCATTATGTTATTTTCAAAAAGGCGCCGCATACTCATTTAGGTTGTGGCACGTCGTTGATTGTTGCTACTTGCTGCAGCGTCCGAACGTGTGGCGTGTCAGCGCTGCAACAGAGTGCCACGCCCGGCGGCTAGCGTTCAGCGACCAACCAACCGTCCACTAATTGCATACGCGTGGCTTCGGCTTTCAGTTCAGTTCATTCGACCGTTTCAGTCGGTGTTGCATGCCACACTGCATGTTGTTGGTACGCACAACCAATTTTAGAAGAAGAAGTATTATGATGCTTACTTTCAACCGCTTTTTTGTATGTTACAAGTTTTTATTAGTTTAACCTTCTTCGACTCTACCTAAAAATTTTCCTCCCCACTAGCATCTCCCCTAATGTCTTCGCTCTTGTTTACTACTTTGTATTTATGTATTCGATGCCAAAGATGCAACAAGCACTAATACGGTGCAAATGTTGCACACAGCTTTTGGCTGATTTATCTTCTTCTTCGTCTGCTTCGCGAAATTTCATTTCGAATTTGACTTTGTTTTGTTCTGCGTCGCAAATGGCATTGTCAATTTCATGAAACAACCTTTTTCAAAAGTGACACTGATAAATGACAAGAAAAATGAGAAAAATGCATCCGCGGAAAGCATTAGGTAAGTGAATGTGCGGAAATTTTGATGCAAACTTAAATATTCATATCAGCCAAAAAGTGGGTGGAAAGGACACAGCGACTAGGAATCATTTTGCCACTTAGTGCATGCAATCGCTGTGGGGAAGGAGACTTATTTTTACATTTTAGCGTAGTAATTACCAAGGCGAAGACATTTTAGGTTTCATTGGAGAAAGAACTTTTCACTCTGACCGAAAAATATTTGGAGAAAATATGAAATCAAGAAGAAGAATGAAGCAATCGGGGAATGTTTTGATATATCGTCAATTTATGTTTTATAAAAGGTAGTTTAGGTTAGGCTAGTGGAATCCTGCAATTTGGAGACACATTTAGTTGTCCACTGGGAAAAGGCGCATCCCTCTACCGGTGGATCCTTTTATATAGCGAACGGATAGAATAATCAGGGCATTCACGTGCTGATCCTCTTGGAATCCCAAAAGAAATTCATCTTCGATATCTCCAGACTGTCAAACATGTTGGACCGCAGGTGTTTGATTCGCATCGATTGTGGCACCGGATATCAACACAGGCAGCGCTCTATTGATTCCTTCACACTTTCACCTTGAGACATCACAATAATTTCAGCAGCTAGCTTCCTTCTTTACTGCATTTCCTATATTTCTTTGTCCTGGAGTTAGTGATCGACAAAAAAAATTGGCTCTCCGTGCTGAAATCAAGCTACTTAGTAAAATCCTAGTTGATTTCGCAATATCACAACTCTTAGCTCGGATGGCGCTAAATTCGTTTGGCTGACGAAGGCACTGACCGATCTGCAGACCTCTCGAGTAGGGGCTAAGGTCGGTTGCTTGCTCTGTTAAAGTCCTTGAATGCCTTCTTAAAACATAGACAGACGGCAGCTTTGATCCGAATCAGCATGTTAATTCGGAATTATCTCGGGAATTAACTTCAGTTGATCCATATTAAGTCTTAGCGTTAATCCTCAATCTTAATGCGGTCCAGTGGTATTTTCGATTACATGGAGAACATACAAAACAGCTTGGGCTTCTACCTCGCCGGAGGTATTGCACTTCAGATAGGAATCAAATTGTAAATTCAGTAGGGCCCGGGATCGACCCCACTCCGACAAATTCTAAAAAAAAAAAAACTTTTTATTTTATTCTTTAATTTTTTGGTTTTAAGTTATTTATTTCAAGTTAATTTCATTTTTAGGGTCTAGTTTAATAAAAAAAGGCAAAAAAAATATATTAAAGCGATAATTGAAGGAGCTAACATTTTGGCCGTGAGATTCGAACCCGTGACCTCGCACAGTTTTGAACAGACCAACTGTCTGTCTTATTAGTCAACTTGGATTCCCCTAAGCCGTCGGCTTTTTATTTCATGTTAAGAAATGACGTTCCATTTGTCTTTTTCTGAAAATTTCCTAAAACTGTAAAGAATGTATTTTCCAAAGCAAGCCATTAGTGGTAAATAGATTAAACCCGTTATTGCATGTCATCAAATGAGTTTCGAAAAATTTGCAATCTCAATTTGCAGGAAAATTGTACAAATACTTGTCAATCATCACTCTCACATTCTGCTTAGCTTCGCCAATAAAGTACAGTGACATTTCAAAAAGAAAGAAAATGAAAAAATACCAGAAATTGCGAGCATGTAAGTTTGGATGTTAAGCTACCTCACACAGGCATAAATATATATTTACCGTAGATACTTACACACACATACGTACCTAAGCACATTTCCATTTTTAAAAGAATAGATTTAAAATTTTCATTTTGAAATCTCGTGTTTTGCTTTGTTTGGAGTGGGATAAGAAGGTATATGATGAAAAGGCACAATCACGTGAAAGTCAATAGAATTTTACACTAACTGGTACTTTAGCTGCGGCTGACTAGACAGGGTTGCGAATAAGTTTTTGCAATTACCCCCCAGGTTGAAAAGCTTACTAGGAGAGCAGCCCTAAGGCCATAAAAATGTTCGCCCTTCTAAACCCAGCTTTGATTAAAAAAAAAATTTAACACTTTAGTAAACGATGATTTTTTTCTTTGGAACTTTAACAATAAAACAAGTAATTTTTAAGCAAAACACAAAACCGACTTCAATTTCCATATAAAAATTTAAGATTATCGTTAATCTCTTCATGATTCAATGATCGGATTTAAATCAAATTGGAATGGGACCACCTGTTACATAACACCTTTCATTTAAAAAATAATAATTAAAGAACTCGGCTAACGTGGTCCAAAGATATGCGTTAACATACATACAAAAAAAAAAAAATATTCCGACGAATTGATAACTTTCTCATTTTTGTGAAGTCGGTTAAAAATAATAAACAAAAAAGTTGCAGCGACTTGAAATGTCTATCTATACATATTTGTTACGCATACGCCTGGGCATCCTAGCTAACAAAGGCTGACAGTAAGTAATCAAGCAGATTTGGGATCGCTGGGGGCTTTCGATATTTAATTTGTATGCAATATTACAGAACTCAACACCAAAAGGCAGAGAAAAAACAATTGTTATTACTGTTGGCGTTCAGGCAAAGTATTTATACTAATTTTCAAGTCTTAGAGCATGTGTACATTAGATCAAATTGTCCTCAAAAACTGGTACATGTGCGCAAAAGACGTTCCACATTGAAACGGCCCAACCGGTATATCTTTACGTTCCTATATCTTGTTTTTTTAAGCCGCTGATCTCTCCTCGTCGTATGAAGTCTGTTAGCTAATTTTAAACTTTATTTAATTTTAAACCATTCGATTGCTGCCTTATTTTCTAATAGAATTTTGGTCCGATTTTCGAATTGTTTTTTTTTTCTGATGCTTAAAATCTTTGGTTAAATACGTACATACATGCACATAAATATATTAAAAACAACTAATTATTTTTAATGACAAATCTAAGCAATGCACCAAATGATACTCAACACATGACAAAAAAAAAACTACATACATTTGCAGAAAAAATTAGAGTGTTTGGCCAATCATCAATAAATATTCTAAAGTACTTATGTAGCAATAATGACTACCATAAATACGAAACATTATAAAAATTTAACTACAATCAGAAAGACGTGAAATGATCATAAACCAGCAAATAATTTCATAAATTTTAATTGAATTTTACTAGACGATACGCTTTACAAATTCGCTCTGAAAACATAAAGAGTGCTGAAAAATTGCTGCAACTTGGAATGTGGTTATCTGAGTTACGAGGTATTAGTATCCGTTATTAGTGTTCTTTGGGTCGTCGCTTAGTTTCTGCCATTTTGCATTTTGCAAATTTTCTCCGCTGCAGTGCAAACACATTAAAAGTGCAGCGTACTGACAGTCAAGTTTAATGTTAAGCTTACAAGCACTTAAAGCACAGCCACACACACGCACGCACAACCATTTGCGTGCATAAATTGCTACCCAGCCAGCAAAGAAACGTAAATTTTGCCGACAGTGCAGTCTAATACAATTTTCCGTAACCGGTAACGAATAGAAAACGACTACAATTTTCACTAATTTACGTATCCAAGGACCAAGATCCGTCAGGCGCTTTCTAATTTTATTTTAATTTTTTTTTTTTGAACCATGAAAAAGTATCTGTGAAGTGCAGAAGGAAAGCGTATTGAACGAAAAATTCAATCAGACAAATTTCACAAAAACAGCCGAAAAAGTGTCCGTTTCAAAAACAATTCTCGGTACTTGTCTGTACATGCATTTCTGCCGCACAGTTGAGTGGGAAAACGGATCGTCAAAGTATCCGAAAATGGAATGGGTAAACGGACAAAAATCCGCACTTTTTTCCTTTTTCGGATCGATTTTCGGATTTTTTGCTGGTTGGGTAAATATGTTTACACGAATATATGAGTGGCTGTGTTTGCAACGTCAGTGTAAACGAGTAAACAGCCAGTCTCCCGCAGCTCTACCCCACCTTGCGCTGGCACCACACTACTCAGCATGGCATTGACGATTGCACTCAATGATTCAGAGCATCAGCGCCAACGTCAGCACTCTGAGGGCGGGGATGTGGTGTTTAAACTGTCGTAGAGGGTCAAAATGAAGAGCGCAGCAAACAGACAGGCCACTTTGGTTTTTACCCCCAACCCGACTCTTTGCGCTTGTTTTTTGATCGACTGTATTTATGGCGCTTGAGATAGAGAGAGAGGAGCGGCAAGGCTTTGGGGCTTTGGCGCTTTGGACTTTCTCAGTTCCAACAGTTAGGGCAGAATTTAATCTTTTGAACATTTTCGCTTTCTTTTTTTTTTTTTTTGTTCTTGTCTTTGAGCGAGTGCAGCATAATTTTTCAAGTGCGTTCGGTTGAAATGTTAAAATGTCAAGCTAGTGCAGCTATGAGCAACGTCGTCGCCATCGTCATCGTCATCGTCATCGTCAACATCATCAACGTTATTGTTGTTGCTGGCGATGTTTTTTCGTCGTTGTACAGTTTCAAGTAGAGCAATTTTCTGCAACATTTAAGTATGTATGCCATGCAGCAGCATTCATACACTTACATAGTTTGAAGTATTGCAGGCGAACATGCCAACTTAAGTACAAAAAATACATATTGCATACAAACATATGTACATACATACATACATACATACATGTGTGTGTGTATTTGTCCTTCAAATTCTGATTTAAGTGTGTGTGTGTGCTTGTGATCGCATAACCCACTTTTTAATGCGCAAACAAATTGACGATTGGAAAATTTAAGCGGCGTAATTAACTAGCAGGAAATTATGCGAAAAGTAGCAGTAATAGCAGCAACAACAATGCCAACTAATTTTAATATAAAAAAAAATCTGAATTCATTCTACCAACGTTTTCAATAAACAAGTGACGCATTTGCATTCAAATGCAACTTATAATTGTTTGCTATTATTTTTCAGCTTCTCTTCACCCCTCCTTTCTTTGACTTGTCTGTACACAATTGCACTGTATTTGCTTATCGACGTGTAAAATAGGCTAAAACATTTGCACAAAGCCTAAATTAGTTGGCAGAAATTTTTATTTTTATTCTCGAACATTCACATTTCAGATATTAATACACACTGTACACATATGTAGTATGTACATTAGGGTGGTCCAAAAATGTATGGGAGAAAAGTAAAATCGGAAATTTAATGCTCTCACCCCCTAGGATTGTTCTATACCGAAAAAAAATATACCTCTGTTTTTTTATTTTAAAATCAAAATATATTTAGAGGTCGCTCAAAGCGCTCAAAGTTTCCCATGTAATTTGTATGGGGAAAAAAAGACTTTTCTTAGAAATGGCATAGAATCGATGGAAATCAAAATTTTTCAATCTGAAAACTCTGCTTCTCTTCAGAAGACTTCAGAGGATAATGCCCAATTTTTTATTTAAACGTTTTTTAATTTAAACTATTTTTTCTTTTTTTCTTTTGTATATTTCTGTTTGTATATTTGATTTTTTTTTTGGGATATTTCGGAGACCCTTAAAAAATAGTTAAAATTAAAAAATGTTTAAATAAACAATTGGGCATTATTCTCTGAAGTCTTCTGAAGAGAAGCAGAGTTTTCAGATTGAAAAATTTTGATTTCCATGGATTCTATGCGACCTCTAAATATATTTTGATTTTAAAATAAAAAAACAGGGGTATATTTTTTTCGGTATAGAACAATCCTAGGGGGTGAGAGCATTAAATTTCCGACTTTAATTTTTTTTTGGACCACCCCAATGTACATATTTATGCAACAGTGTGGCGGCAGATCTCATAGCCCTTGACTAGCTTCCGTTGCTGGTATTTTTTGCAAAAGAAAAAATGCAACGCCAGTTGTTTTATACTTTTATTTATACTCTCTGCTCCTTCTTCTCTGATCATATACATATATACGTACGCATAACGAGAAGCATATAAATGCATCCACCAGCTTGTACACAGCGTCCTTCGGCAGAATAATAGTTGCCGCATGACCGAACTGGGTTTCTTTCTTTGTTTTTTCTATATTCGTTGGGCTTACAATAAAATTGGCTTAATTACAAGCTTTTGTAGCAGATTCTATTTCCATTGGCTACAGTTGGCGCAATATTCCTCTATTTATGTACATACCTAAATATATGTATATGTGTTTGTGTATGTGTTTGCTTTCTTATTGTTGCTGTTCAATGCCGTAAAATCTAAATTATTTTGTGAAATAACTAAAATTGGCTTTTGCATAAAAAGTAATAAATATTGTTCGATCGAATGAAAAAGCTACTTTTCAAATTATTCGGAAAAAAAGGTCAGTGCCTCGAGCGGTAAATCACAGCGAATTAAAATAGATTTTAATGACCGAGATGATCATTCATAAAGAGGCAAAATTTATATTTGCAGCTTCAATACAGTCAAAGTGTCCGATTGGCTTAGGGAAAGTGGATGTCGCAACCGGATGCATTAAAATAAGGCTGAAGTATGAAGAGATCTTGAGTAGACTACAGGAAACCTAGATTGCCTTGGATCAAGAACCTTTGCTCTTTAAAAATAAGCAAAAGTTGATTTTTACTAAACCTCTACTCAAGTGTGCCGAATTAAATCCTTCACATGCAGTTAAATATCTTATATTTAGTTGTTCTGAACCGCAAACTTAATTGGAAGCTGAATAATAATAATTGAAGCCTTCGATGGCCCTTTATACAGCCAGAAGATGGTAGGCAACAGCAGAGGATGCACGCCAAAAATTATACACTATGCACAGCTACAGTTGGATCCATATTTTTTTATGGAGTGGTCGTCTTTTGCCCAATCCTTACTTAGAATTTGGTTCAAGTTATCACAGTTTGAAGAACTGAACGACAAGCCAGCGGCAAACAGGGATGGTTGCAGTAGTTTTCCAAGTTCTTTCCAAAACCAAATATTCTCCAAGGAGTGAAACTTTTCCAACTTTTGAAGGCTTTTCAAGCACTTCGCGCTTGAACACAGCTTTCGCTTAATCCGCCATCAACTCAAAAAGCGACAAATAAAGTCTGCTAGCGCAGTACAGTGCAGTTAAATTGCCGCCGCATTCGATTTGGGCTTTATGTGATGTGTGCCACCACCAATGGCGCTATGCCTTTAAGCCGATACTGATTGGCAGCCATGGGAGCGTAGAACTCTTACCATTGCACTGCAACTACAATTACATACCAACAACGGCATAGCCTCTATCAGTGCCTGCAAAAAAGTGCTGGCAGCAATCGAGTAGCAAGCGAGAAATGGCAGCTGGCAGCTGGCAGATGAATGGGTTGAGTTGTTGTTAAACGCTAACGTTCGTCGGTGCATGCATTCGCTATTGGGACTATGCGCAAGCAAATAAACAGCAATGAACGAATAAAACTTGGCAGCAAAATGAATGAAGCGCAGACTTTTGCATGCTGTTTTACGACCACCGGAAGTGGCGGTGGCGGTGGCGGTGGGGTGGAGCAAGCTCCAGCTTTTAGTTGTTGGATCTTGTGCAGGACATACATCCATATCCATCGTTCACCGCTGAGGCAATGTGTGGCAATAAAAAACAATGCAGCGCCAACGGGCCCAGCTCGCATTCTGTTCAACCAGTTTCAACTCAGCCATTTTTCGCTGTTCCACGCGCTGCACATAAACTGTGCTGCATTCTCTTCAGCTTCTGCTCCCGCTCTCATTACTCGGCGTTTACGTGTTGCCGCATATATTTTCATTATTTTTATTACATTTTTGTTTTATCGCGCACTTACTGCAATCATAGCCCCAACACTTATTCTGCCCATTTTTTTAATTTTAATAAACTCCCCTGGCAAACAATGGCGCCTTTCCATTGTTGGTAGCCACGCAGCGCAATGACTCATTATTGTTTTAAGACAGCACTTTATACAGACAGACAGACAGACACCCGTTGCATTTAAGTAATTTTGTTGTTTCACAGTTTCACAGTCGGAAGAGAAACATTTTAAGGCGCGAATAATTAAAAAAAATATTGACAGCCGCGAGCAGTTTGCTATAAAATTTCATTCGACTCATTTCTTTCAAAAAGAGGCAACGCTTTCGTGCAGCCATTACATTGTTGCGAGAGCGTACTTAAGCATAATGACCGACGCCCCAACGAAGCTCCACTCATTTGTATATTTGTATTTGAGTATTAGTTTACTGGAGGTACAGAGTCTGTTAAGTTATTAGTGTGCGCAAACATTTTTGCATCAGCCGCATTAGTCTAGGCATCTTCACTTCGCGAAATCCAAATGGAAATGAAAATTTGGCAAATTGGTTTATCGTGAGTCCCGGACATCCCCTTTAGCAGTCTGATAATGCTGCTAAAACCTTAGAATGTAGGCCTGCTGAAATTATGAAGACTTATGAAGCTAGTGGTAACAGAAAAAGAGGACGCCTTCATCTGCAATAGAAAAATCAGATAAAGAAAGACCTGGCTTCACTTTGTATTTCCAATTGGCGTCAGTTTGGACAAAAGAAAAACCGATGGACCCAACCAAAAGCGGTTAAGCGGTTACAGCGCCAAATTAGGAAAAGTAGAAGGATTCGTATCAGAGCTACGACTAGTCAATGAACCACTTAACCTAAAAAAATTATTCGGCTGAAGGAGAAAGAGGAGCGGAGTTATTTTAGTAACTTCTTTGTTTGTGTCCGAAGCTGTAATGTATGCTTCAGAGCTCGATGACATTTTTAATGGTATACCATGTAGCTTATATATTAGGACATTGTTATTATTCGCTTGGGCAGCTAGGCCAAGGAACAAACAAATGGTCTTCGTAACGAACCCAGCTCGGATTCCGTGTAGATATATATGTATATAAAAAGAAATTGCCCTTTTACCGGAAAGTCTCTAACCTTTCAGTTGCTTTTCGTCCAATGGCTGTATTTCTCGATTTTTGATATGTATGTACATGCATGTTTGCATAAAAACAACAAAGCAAAATTTTGAGTTGTGTCGTTATTGCAGAGGGCCATCGATATGTACATAAATGAAAATTATAAAATATCGTGGACATTAGAAACAAACATCTTTGTCCCACAAGATACAACAGAAATGGATTTCTAAGCATGTGTATGCATATACAATAGGGTGGCTCAATTTGTATGGGAAATTTTTTATCCTATGCGCCTATGGCACAGAAGCATTCTACGTGTAATTTAAAGACAATTTTCCAGGGAAACCATGTGTCTAAAATCTATTTGGGATTTGCTAAATTGCGAAAATAGATTTCTTAGTACTTCGCTGTAGTGTCGTTAAAAAGTGCTTAAGTGGGACTTTTGGTATGACGAATCCATATTTGCACTTATCTTTTTCGTAAAACTTTCACTAGAAAATTTCACATTTTCCTCGAAACCTATTTTTGCAATTTAGCAAACTCCTAATTGAATTTAGACCCATGGCTTCTTCGGCAAATTTGCTTAGAATTACACATATAATCCTCCTATACCATACGCGCCTAGTCAAAAAAATTTACCCACCCTAATATACACACATTTATTAAATATCTAGGTATATATGTGTAACATTCTACTGGGAATAATTTTGAAATTTATTACAGTTGCAAAAAGTGAGGCAAATGCAATGAGAAAGAAGAACAGTGCATATCAATGAGCAACGAATGCAGCGCACAGTGGTGCAAGCGCGAAATTTACTAATCATAAAGGTCTACAGCCTACAGTTCTTAACGGTTTATCAATTTTTTACGTATGCAGTTTTATAGCCCATTAAATTTAAGTATTAAAAAGTGCAAATTTCATGTGGCTAAGAATTCAAGCTGACATAATTTTTTTTTTGTGGCGGTGCTCTGCATATTCTTTGAGCAATTTGTTTTTTAATCAACGCAATTTCTAGACCGCTTGCGCTTTAACTATTATAATAAAATTTAATAGGTTACAAAATGCATACCTAAGATTTTTTTATAACTTCAAAAAAAAATAATTTTGTGTGAAACTTTTTTATAATATTTCAATTTTTTCTTGTGCAATTTTTTTTTTTTAAGGGGAGCCCTTAACTCTTTTCAACTAGTTTTTATTATCATTCATTAGCAAGATCAGGAGAAACGATATTCTTCAAAGATTTCCCTGCATTTTGCTCGAAAAACTTTAATACATATAAACAAATTAAAGCCCATTAAATGTATTTAGAATTAAATTATCTTTTACTTACAAAAAAAAAATGAAAAATCTGTTAACAATTGTAGGCTGTAAATATTTTTGTATCATGAATTTCTCGTTTGAATCACTGTGCAGCGTGTCGATGCAGGCAGCGGCAAAGCCATGCAGACTGGCTATCACGCTATGCATGTACTATTTATCATGGATTTTTCAAATGTGGGATTTGAAATTGATATCCTATTTTGGTTTTTTCTATTTGTTTTTTTTTTTTTATATACATATGTATGTATGTATGTATGTGGATTTCGCAAACTGCGGCGAGTGATAGCAGCCTGCTCTTTTCGTGTTCAAGAGTATCGGCATTTTTCATTTGCATATACCACACTTAGATACATGTACATACTTACATATGTATGTATATGCAGCGCATACAAAAAAAAAAATATTTTTTCCTTGTCTGTGGCTAAAACTGGGAAAAATTGCATTCTCGATTATTGCATGTGAAACTAGTGCAAAGTGAAACTAAATAGTGCAAACAGCCCCAAACAAACTCACAAGCATGTGAATATTTTCGCACGGTCTCAATGTGGATAATAGTTCGTGGGTAACTACTTTTTTAAGCGGAGTCACTATGGATGCTGTAGATTTAAAACCAATCCACCAGAGGCACGTCCACCTATTTAGTAATTCATCTTACCCTCTCCCACTGCTTCTTTGTACAACTTATTTTTTTACTTAGCTGAGGCTCTATCTCGTCATGTATGTATATGTGTGTACACTTTGGAGCGATGCTGTTTCCAGACTTCTTAGAGGCTTTAGGTCAGGGCCTGGATTAAATATCGCCGCAGCACCCGATGGCATCTTCTAGAACCTGCTCGTTTATTCGAGCGATCGCGTTTCCAACGATCGACTAAAAATACATAGACCTTTTCAACGTCTCTAAACAAAATTAAAACACCAGTTACCTATCGAAAACCGAATTTTTTTAGCAAGTTCCGCTTACATAAATAAAAATAGATTGAATTTGATGCATCCTAGTCTACGGAAGTAGTTAACAAATCTCTACAATTTCTAAAACATATTAGCAGCAAATATGTTTATTAAATTCTTTGTAAAAATAAAATCAACTACTCTCTCTGTGTTGAACCAATTAAGTGAAGTGGAATTAAGGAAAATACATATGTATGTATGTAATTAAGCACGAACACACTTTTAGTTACATACATACACACACAACTACATTACACACTCTTCGGAACCATTCATGATACCACTTGAACTCATTGCCTTATGGCGTGTCTATTCGTGGATACAAACACTCCTAAGTACGAGTAGTTTAGTGCGACATAAGTGCGTGTGTGTAGGACACACAGCACAGCAGTTGCATAGGTTCGCTCCCCCAAGAGTCAACATAAAATATAAATTAAGCTGCTTGGAAAGTGAGCAGCGAGTATTGAGCAGCCAGAAGCCAACAGCAGTACGACTCAAGTGTATAACGAAGGAACGAACCTACAACAAGCAAAGAGAATAGACAAGAAACAAGTAAAATAATAAATAAAACAGCGGAAGCAATGAGATACCCTTTAGGCTACTTACGCGTAATTTAAGTGAAAGTAAGTAAGCAGTCCCTTTGTGCCAAGCGAAGAAAGGGATGCATTTTTACTGGCATTTCCGCTTTTTCAAAATTGTTTTCGAAGGAAACTCTCTAAACGACTTAACTTCTCTGTAACATAGAAGCTAGATAAATGAGAGGACAGATTATGAAATAATTGAAATAAATAAATATTTACGCTGGAGTTGCTGGCTTATCTGCGGGCGTATGACGTTTTCGCAAAATTGAATTTCTGCTTTGTGATTTATGAAAGCTAATTTTATTGAAACTGTTTTTTTGCCGGATATTTTGTGGAGAAAGCGTTTACTCTGTGGGCCTCTATATAAAATCTTTGAACATTTTATCTCACGGGATATGTTTTGAAGAGCTTTTACACTTTGCACACCAATGCAATAAGTAGGGAAACTAGGGAAAAAATTGATAACGGGTAACTGAACTGCAAGATTTCTCGAGATCACTTATCAAAAGCTCCACAAGCGTTAAGTCACTAAGCCATAGAAAAACATTTTCCAACAAAGGAAAAAAATAAGGAATACATCTTTGTCATTGCGGGTCTTTCAAAATGTTTTGCTAGTAATATCTAATTACTTGATGAGCTTGGGTTGAAAATCGCTCTTATAAGGTTTATTTACCGTTAACATACTACAAACGCCAGGGCTGGAAAGTATGAGTTTTTGGAGGGTTTCTGTTCATTCGAACCATGACCTAGCCAGCGGAGCCGCTGAATATTAGTTCGCTGCACTACGTCTATATCATTTTAAAGCTCATACAGGTCATTGTTAAATCGTCTGCGGTATTCGCCATCGTAGCTTTTGTTTTTATCGATAATATCGATGTCGTCGGCATACGCCAGCAATTGCTCGCTCTTGTAAAAAATTGTGCCAGAGCGACTCAGTTCTGCGGCTCTTTTTATTTTCTCCAATATCAGATTAAAGAAATCACATGAAAGGGGGTCAGCTTGTCTGAAAACTCGTTTGGTATCAAGCGGCTCGGAGAGGTCCTTCCCAATTCTGATGGAGCTGGTCATATTGCTCAATGTCAGTTTACACAGCCAAATTCAGGCATCACGTCCTAAACACAAATTCTTTTCGTGCTGTCGAAAGCAGCTTTGAAGTCGACAAATAGGTGGTGTGTGTCGTTCCTATTCTCGCGATTTGGCGTATTGTGTATACCTAGTCTATGGTGGATTTTCCAGGTCTAAAGCCACACTGATAAGGCCCAATCAGTTCGTTGACGGTGGGCTTCAATCTTGCACACAATATACTCGATAATACCTACGCTTAGAAGGATGATTCCGCGGTAGTTGGCGCGTATGGCGGGATCGCATTTCTTGTGGATTGGGCAAAGCATACTTAAATTCCACTCGTCGGGCATGCGTTCATCTGGCTATATTCTGCACAAGAGATGACGCATGTACCTTAACAGCTTTTCGCCGCCGTACTCGAATAGCTCGGTTGGCAGGCCGTCAGCTCCAGCCGCTTTGTTGGACGCAATTTTTCTTTGCATTGTCGGACGCACACTTTTTGCTGCACAGAGGCGGGTGCGTATCTTGGCTGCAATAAGATCGTGGTCCGAGTCGACGTTTGGCCCTCGGAGCGTGCGTACGTCTAAAACACTGGAAGCGTGCCTTCTGTCTATCACAACATGATCGATTTGGTGTCTCCTTTTTCGATCTGGAGACAGCCATGTAGCTTAATGGATCTTTTTGATGGAACCTAGTACTATGAAAATATTACCATGTATCGGACCCCGGCCAAGTCGATTAGCCTCAGTCCGTTACCGGACGTTTCGCCGTTGAGGCTGAATTCTCTGACAACGGTGCCAGAGATCCCTTCCTTGCCCACCTTGGCATTAAAATCGCCGAGCACGATTTTTTTACTATCTCAACGTTTTCTCTTCAGCTATTCAGTCTTTGCCGCACTGAGGTCGAAACGCATGGGCTTACACTACCCAAACCTTCCCAATTCATTCTGTGAATGCATTGCTTTTCCAGATATTTGATCAGTTGCCATTTGACACCTCTTATCTTAACATAAAGGAAAGGTATGGCGTTTTCATGGGAAATAATCCTTACATCATCTTTTTTTTTGGTTTTGCAATAACTTTTTTAACTTTAAACATATATAAAATATAGTCGATTATGAGTTTCGCGGCCACTGGATACTTCGAGCAATTTATATAAGCAAATAGTGTTGTTTATTTTTAAAACCGCTTTTTCCCTTCAACTAACTTTCGAACGAAAAAATTTTTAAAAACTTTAAGAGCCATAAATGTGAACGTGCTTCGTTGTCCACTTTTTCCAAGCCATTTACTCTTAGCTCTCCCGCATTTTCCACCCTTTCAATTAGCAATTAACTGGCTTTGAGTGGTTTAAAAATAGTTAATATTACCAGCACTAATTGCTATTGTGTGCACACTTAATGAGATTTTTGTGTAATGCAATGAACAAAGCTTTTTAGAGTAAATGCCGGCCGTGGCGTTCTTCACTTTGCGCATACGAGTACGCGACAATTAAAGAAGGAGAGGAAGAGCTTTTTTTACAATGTAATGAAATATATTTTTTTATGTGTGTGTGTGTGATAAAGCATCTGTATATGTATAGATGCAACGCACTGAATTATAATTACACTCGCTTGCATTTGCATTTTCAACTGTGAGCTTTTGTGTGTGCATTTGCGTGGACTACCAACAAACTGTTGAACGTAATTAGATTCATTTTCACTAATTTAATTTCATAATTCAATTACTTGGCATGTAATTGTGGTAATTAGTGAAGTGCGTGAGTGTTAGTAGGCGGAAATATGCTCACGAGTAAATGTGTTTCTTAGCATTTATGCGAGTGGGACGACTGACTTTAAAGCAGTCAGGATGGGCTTAAATGTGTGTATGGTTTTCCAAAAGTTTTAAACAAATTTAGAAAAAATATTCCAGAACACTGGAAAACCCTAAAAGATGCAGTAGCCGATGAATATTTGCTAGATTAACAAAAATGGGCTTTGGTTTGGGGATAAATAGTTTTACAAAAGCTTTTTATTTGTAAAAGCTTATTCGCGTTTTAGGCGAAAGTTTTATAGAAACTCCAGAAATATTAACTTTTCGTGAATTTTCTTCGCAAAATCATTTCAGATATATAGAAACCCAACACTTTTTTAATTCAAGGAATCTGAGTATGAAAGCTCTTCACCAAACCTTCTGAACACCATCGTAAAGTAAGCATTCACATTTGTGAACTCGTTGAAAATAAATGAATTTTTAAAGCAACACCTGCAGCAGCATAGACCCATCGGTTGACTTTAAAACCGTTAATGCAAAAAAAGAACCATTATTAGAAATTTAGCTTAAAATAAACGCCGGGGGTTTTCACAAATGCAAGCAAAATGATTCGGGAAAATTCGTTTACAAAACGCAAACAATTTAATACATAAATACTTGCATACAGACATACATACATATATTTATCGATAAATTAGCCTCCATCAGCAACAAAATGTGCAAATTTGATTTATAGCTGAATATTTCAATGAATAAACACGCCTCAGGCTGAAACCAAATGTTGCAAGTTGACAAAATAAGCACAGACGCACGCACGCACGCACGCAGCTACTATGTATGCAAGTATGTGTGTATTTGTGGGCACTTAACAATCATTAATAATCGATTATTTAATGTTCAAGCTCGATTGCACCACCAGCGACAGAAGTGACCAGTGAGAGTTGTTGCATGCAACAGTTAAACACACCCACACGAATGTGTATGTATGCATACATATATGTATGTATATATGTAGGTCCATGTACTTACATGCAGCTCATACATATTTAAACGAAACTGCACAGAGCGAGCTTTTCAATTTGACATGGCTCGAAATGCATTAAGTATTCCATCGCCTCTGCCCCATTAATTACTTTCAATTATCGATTGTTGTTTTTTTGTTTGTGGCCAAGGCGCAGCATAGAACTTAAACTTGACACATGCGGCATGGAATATAGAGAATATTTCATTGGTGATTTTAATTGTCGCAAAAAAATATGATTTTCTTTAAAAGTGAAAAATTACATAGCCACAAATAGAATTCGCAAAAAAGCAAAATAAAAACAATTACGCATTGAAATTTCGTTGGTGCTAGATTATTGGAAAGGCCGGCAGCTGCTCTCACATCTCTCTCAGTAGTTCCAGAGTAATCAGTCAATATTGTTGTTGTTATTGTAGCAACACTACTAATCACCGCACAGTTCGATTTGCCCATCAATCGTTGTCGTTAAGCTCAACTAACGAAACACCGAGGAAACGAGCTGTTTCAACGGGGTTGGCCCAGAGAGAGAGAGAGAGGCTGTTAGCTGAGTAGAATTGAGCTGCCATGTGAAGAGGTGTTTGGTGTCAATGGGGTTGTCTTCACTTGCCGGACACTCATTGGGGATGTCGGATAGGTAGACGCGGGCCTCTCGCGGCAGTCGAAGCTCTGTGTCTGCAAGGGATGGTGTCCAGGCGATATCAGAAGGCATCCTTTGCTGTCCGAAATGCAGCGTTCCAACACTCTAATTAGAATTTGAGGGTCTCATAAATTCATGCTTAATATGATGTCCAGCGGGACTAAACTGGCACCAATTAGTTATTTTCTAACTCACATTCCCTCTAGAGATGAGTAAACAGGAGGAAGGAGTTGGGAAGAAGTGGCGGTGAACTTTACTACTCGGATAGGCCGCAGCTTGCCGGAAGGATCGGTGGAAAGTGCTTTTGCACGTAGCTCACCATCATCCTCACCGAAGTCTTCTCCACGCAGAGGTAAACATCTTCTCTGGTAGGCAAGCGACATTCAAAGCCCTGAACGCGCTCACAGTGCATTCAGAAGTGAAGTAATACCTGAGTCCGATTTCGGTTGCCTTTTCTTTTTTTTTTCTTTGTACTGAAAAATGTACCCAATATAAAGAACTTACGAAAATATTTAGTCTTAACTCATTTCAGTTCACAGATATTTCGCATAATTTTTAAAGAACGCAATCAGGTAATGAAACAAAACCCGAACTTGTCTAACTGTGATAAAGCTGACGTCATTTTTGAGCCAAGTCAATTAAATAAATTAAGCAAACGGTCACCACTTGGGTGAGCCCCAAACAGTCTCAATTTATCATTTCAAAAATATATTTTTTTGCTGCTGTATTTGTACATTGTATTTGCGACATTTTAGCAAAACACTCTTTCACTTTTATCCATGCCGCCCCCGCATGGCGGAAACGCACTCGCCGGCGATCAAATTTTGCACTTAAACACTCCAGCAAATGGCCAATAAACACGAGCGACGCCAAAAGTCGTGCCACTAAAAATTTGCATATGTATATGATTGTGCATATACACATACATACATACATACATATGCGCCTACATACATATGTGGTGTTTGTGTGGTTGTGCGGCGTTTGTTTAAACCGCGACTCTCGTTGACCCAACTAATAGCTTTAAATGCCCCAAACGCCGCAGCAGAATTGCAGCGTTCGTATTGCTTACTTTGTATTTGTTGCACACACAATAATGCAACAAAAGCAACGTTATATTCGTCCAATATTCGCACAATATTTATACACTGGGATTGCGCAGTGCGCTCGCAAAAAAAAAACACAAAAAAAAAAAAAAATCAGGGTATTTTTTCAGCTGGAAACTAACAGTTTTTTAAACACAAACGTGAAAAACAATTAAGTTTGGGTGGGTGGGAAATTTTTTCAACTGCTGTGCTTATTTGCATGGCTCGCATGACATTGAAAGGGCAGCCAGCGCGGGTGTGAATGATGAGTTGACGTTGCGGTTCTGTACAGTTATTTGCTAAATTCAGTGAAAAGCATTTAATCCACTCACAGAGGCTTAACAAATATTTGTGCTAAATATTTGAAGTGACAATAATGTTGAGCCAACTATCACACAGAAAAAGCATAAAAAGCAATTTTACTCGGCTATAAATAAATGCAAATGTTTTTTTTTGCGCGCCAAACGAGCAGCAAATACTATCAGAAGGTTTATGTAATCCTTTGATGAGCTTGCAATATTTTCAGAAAAAAATTCGAAAATGTTTTTTTGAGTTGCTAACTACGAGTCCATACGAGAACATTGTTAACTCCTCTTTCGCTTACAAAAACAAACCCTATTTTCATAGCTCAAATCGGTATGTTAACTACAAATTGGTATTTAAATAAATATTTCACCTGCCCATTGTGGAATGCAAATTAGTTTAGCAAATTCTATTAGTGAAAACAATTTCAGAAAACTATGTACATACATAAGTAGTAATTGCATAGTTTTTAGTTTTTAGTGGAAAGGAAGCACTCACTTCATGAGCTTGTGTTTAACAATGAATTAATTAGATAAAACAAATTAAATTTACCCAACAGAGGCACGTTTTGAGGCTAGAAAGTAAGCGTAAGTAATGTCTACGTGGAAGGAAAAATCTGTTGTCGAAGATTTTGCCAATGTGTTTGTAAGCATGTGGACAAATATCTATAGCGATTCAGATATCGATAAATATAAGAGTTGATCAATAATGATACCAGATATGTCCTTACTAGAGCATTCAATCCCGAAGCCTTTTAACTGTCGCGGGATTTCGGGATGCGAAAAATTTCCATTATTCAGTAGGCTCACTCTTTTGAGCAATCAAAAAATTACATCACACAGACTCTTAGTAGCAGTGTATAGCATTCTTAAATATCTATATTAATTGTAAAAAATACTTATTCATATTTTCAGAAATTTTATTACCACAAAAGGCCAACAAAGTTAAATGAGGAGCAACTCTGCGACACTGTACAATTTTCTGGTGTTTTCAATTGCTACCAAATTTTTCTTTTTACATAACTTTTGCACAAAGTGTTTGAACAAGTTCAGTTATTCAGGCAGGTTCTGAAATTCACTTCCGAGTGCAAATGACTCAATTCTCCTTTGAAATCAAATTTCGCTGTTCTGTGTTTCTCGTTTTTCATGTCAAAGGCACGTGAATTCATTTTTTCGTTTTCAATATCACTTTCACTCTGTATATACATAAATATGTAAAAATATCGGAATCCCGTACTGGAGACCTTCCTACAGCTGGTCAGAAAGTGCGGTGAAAGGTATGCGAAGACCCCATCTCTTTCCAATTTCAATCTCAAGGTTAAGCTTTCACGGTAGCTTCTCAACAAGCGTATGGCCTTGCACTTGATGGCAATTGGAAAGCTACTGACAAGCGCTTCCAATTTAGGGAAAAGGCGCCTGGGATATCTTAAACATCCAGCTAAGCAAGATTAGTTCCATCTCGCTAGAGTTTACAGCGAGTGCACTGTTCGCAGACCACTACGTAACTTTTCTTTGGGATCATAAAAGATAGCCAAGAATTTATCACTTAGTGAAGGTGCAACATCGTCCGCATGGACAGTCATCCAGGTTCTTATGTATACTTAGCTGCTTCTCTTGCACATCGTTAACGACCACATCCTTAAGAAAGAGTGAATGCCCTTGTTTACCCTGTTTATAGGCCAGTTTCGACACCAAGCTTTTCTAAGCTTAACAAAAGCTTAATAAAAAAACGTAAGTAAATATGTATTTAGTATTCTAGCTTTAATAAATGCAAATTGCCTTTGGGAATGCATTGAAATTAAATGAAAACACAAACACTCCAGAGAAACGCGCAAATAGAATAAATATAGAAAATAAATTCAACTAAATGTTTCTAAACATATGAAGTTTTTTGACTTTTTGCTCAATTTTTGCCATTTTACCCTTTTGTTTGCCTCCAATGAGCGAAATTAAATTAAATTTTCACCTTTTTGTTGTACAATATATTTGCCGCAGGATTCACAGTAATCGCACGTGGTATTGGCGATTCACTGAACAGTTTTGATTTGATCTTTCAAATTGACGTGTCCACTTATACGATTATTGTTGAAAGCATTGTTTTAAGATATGAAAGGCTTTTCGCTTTTTAACTTCCTTTTTTAAGGAACTTTAGCATTTAATGCAAAATTATTTCGTAATGCCGGAATTCCACTAGGCGTTACATGACACAAATTTGAATGACGAATTTGGGCATTAAAAAATAGCTGTGCCATTGCGTTAAAAAAAATGGCGATTAAATTCGTTTCCACATCGCATTTTTTAAATGACACACATTTTTCGTCATTTGCCTTGTGGAAATTCGGCGTAAGCACTGATTCCGTTAAGTTTTCGATGAAATCGTTTGCGTAATTTTCGCTTTAAGAACGAGCGCCTTTTAAATTGAAATCAGATAAGGAACGTATCGAATTTTATATTTTCGAAAAAGACGTAAATGTGCTTCTTTCACTTTCGAGTTCCGTTATCAAATCAGTCATACTTTTGACCCTTAATTGTTAAAGGTAAAATTTCCGCTGCTGCTTGAAAAATGCGTTTTTCCTTTTCCGCGGTGAAACAAGATTATAAATGAATTTACCCTCCCAGGCCATGACCTTCGCAAGTTTTTAATAACACAGGCAATTGCGGATGAATTACGCAACTTGTCAACCACCACATCGCTGCTCCAGGATCCGACACTCAACGCGACATTAACCACTTTTTAACTGCCTACACTACTCCAGCCATGGCTGATAAAAATAGAGAGGAATTTAAGGGCGGAAATAAGTCTGACTGAGCAAGTGCAGATGTACTTAAATACTTACGAGTTAAAAGTATTTGTACTGATCACAGGTGTGAAGCGTGAATGAAAGCTGTGACCTAATTAAAAATTGAAACCGTAAACCATAAACGACGACTGAGCTGCGAGCGATTTGGCGTGAAAAAAGCTTACAAGACACCAATAACACAAATGGCGGTTGGCCAGAATCAACCGCAAGTGGCAGCTACTACTCGCACACGCACGTATGTACATAAATACATACATATGTATGTACTACGTACAAGTCAGAGCTGATTCGAAGCAGTGCAAAAAAGAAGGACTAATTTGAGTTGAATTATTTTGATGGGACACAGATACTTGTTGAAATACATATTCGGTATATTCGGCAAAAGCGATTATTTTTATTGTGATTGTTGTGGTGTAATAAAAAGGAGGAAAAAATTATTGGAATTACAGTGCAATGTAAAAGTAACACAAAAGTGCAGCTGCAGTAATAACGGTTCATCGAACACCGAACACACCACACCACCACACACCAATGCCAACTCAGCGGCAAACTGCTGTTGCAATTCTACATTAAATTGCCATAAATATTTTGGTCATAAAGATACTTGCATAACGGTTTATTTACACCATAACTAGTTGGCGCAGCTCCTCCCCCATTTAACCCCCTGCGTAGTTCTTTCTCCCAAACACTTGGTGGCAACATGTGCCAACTAATGTGGCAAGCTCGCAAAGTAGTAAAACCAAAAAACTAGAGAGCATATATTGAGGAAATAATATTGTATGCAAGGTAACGGGTACATAAGTGCAAATATTTGGGCCAATAATGGCTGTATATATCACTTTCTTTATCATTTATATCCCCCGAACTCACATCGCCGCTTTGTTGGCACAAAAGCAGCGCCACAACACACTCTGGCACACAACGGCAACAACTTCAATGACATAGTTATAAATATGAATGTTTCACCTTTTGGCTTCACCGAAAAACCAATTCAACTTCGTGAAGGTCCATAAAGTGGTATCAACAAACAATATCAGCTTTCAGGCAATGGCTATAAAGGTGCGGTTAATACTTGCTACTTACTTTCCTATCAAATTTCAAAGTTCATTTTGTCACTTAACACTTTTTGCAGTAAGAAAAATTTTCATCATTAATTTTTTAGATCTTACATACGAAAAAACTTTTTTTCCAACAGTGGTCGTTCCTCGGCAGGCAATAGCAATTCTGCGAATGTATTTCCGCCTTCAAAAAGCTTCTCATTAAAAACATTTACTGTTCGGAGGCGGGAGAAAATGTTTGTACATCCACATAGAAATGATAATTCCCTAACTCTGACGGCCTAAGACGCTATGTAACTTAGTACTCGATTTAGTAATAATACCGCGGGTTAGTTTAAGTATTTCAATCTAAGCCAACCTCGTAAGGTTAAGACGTCATATAGATATATAAAAAGTAATATCAAAAGCCCCTTCGATGTCTTTTGAAAGCACCCAGTTCAACTTTTTTAGGCTCAATAGCCCTTTTGATCTTACTAACCAGGGGCTGTAAGGCGAAATCTGCTTATTTTATTTTGGCATAAGCGGACTGGGTATGATTTAAGGGAGTTTAAAACCTTTGTTTGTCCCTAATTTTTATGTAGGTCTAAGGGCCTTTCGACCGTCAAAGATCTAAGGAAGTTGCCAGAATTGTCTGTAAGATTAAGGTGCGTCAGGGAGCCAGTTGCCCAATTCAAGGATAAATTATATGGATACCTTCCTCAAAGTGATTTCTAAAAATCTTTTAAAATACTTCAACTTAAATACGATCATTGCAACAGAATACTTTCCTTTGAAAAGCTCAAGGTCCGATCAGAATCTCTAAACCCAAAAGCACGACATTTGGAATATATAAGCGAATCCTCTCCCTTTTCTTCCAAATGAAGTTTTACAACTCTCCTCAGGACCAGTAACTGTACGATAATCGCAAAATATAAAAACCCATTTATCCAATACCTTTCCAAACCAAGACTATATTTGGGCCAGCTTTTTAATTTTCGCTTGATAGTTATTATCTTGGTTTCCAACATTGTTGCTAAAAAAAAAATGCATTTCAAAATATTGCAATTCTCCACATCAATGCCGAAGATTCGTTGGCAATTTCCAATCAAAATCAACAAAGTATGTAACTTATTCTAGGCGCAAAAACTCATTGCAGCAGACCAAATATTGGCCCAGCCACTCACTGAATTGAAAACCAAAGCCAAGGAAGGCAACAAGGTATGCACCAACAGCAACAGCAAAATGCAATCAAATTCGAAATTGGGGAAATGCGAAATTGCAAATCGCAAATTGAGACAAAGGCAAGCAGAAAGGAAAAGGGAAAAACCGAAAATACTTAGTACGACAAGTACCAATGGACTCATTTTTGCCAACGTCGGCGGCGCAACTTTCTTATGACAATTTCGCCAACAACAATTTCCAGCGCAGAATGTGCGAAAAAGCAAACAAAATGTGCCAACATCAAATTGTAAATCTTTTGCGCAACAAATCTCGACTCTACACACAAACAAATCTCGACTCTACACACATACACAAATATTTGCACATTACTTGTTGTCAGTGAGTGCATTGAAGTATGAAATAAAATGGCCTGTCGTCATTCGCCGCAGATTTCCGTGTGCGACAGCGATAAAATTCGAATGGGCGCACAAGCCAATGCAAGCATACATACTTACTCACGAGTACCTTTATGCTTGTATGTCGATTTTGTACTCGAAAATAAACAAGCTGCCGCACGTTTGTGACCCCGCTCTTACATTCTTGCTTAATATGTATGCCCACACTCTCACACACACACACACATACAGTTATAAAGGCAGAACTACACTCTGCACTATTTACCTGAATAGTTTTGCTCATACGCCGTGAATTCGCCCTACGGGCAATGAGCTGTATAAGTACATCGGCATGGCGTAGTTGTGGCCAGTAAAAACAAATCTGAGTAACAGCGTCGTGTACTGAAGAATGCCATGGAATGCTGTGGGTGGGTAGACACCGTATGCAGAGATGATTTCGCTGCCGCCAGACAAATTGCACCATCAATTGAGCAACAAAATATCTCACTCGACTTTATCCTTATCAACAACTTTATCTTTGTATATCTTGCCATCATCGGCCACTTGGATTTTCCGCTCACTGATTTGATGTTTATTTGATTAGCCAACAAGGAGAGAGCAGTGAAAAGGCAGCGGAAAGTGTATCTGCACTCTGCCGCTCTGGATTACCTACTAAACGACGTAGATTTTTTATATATTTTTTATATTTTATAATTCGCTACTTTTACGCCAAGTATTTATTTATAAGTGTTTATATCCAATAGCTGCTCCAGCGTGTGTACTTTTCTCCTGCTTTGCTGCTGCCTACAGCCATTTGAATTTCGTCCATTATTCGGTCAATAAAAGCAATGCAAATCACTCAGCCATTGCCCCTAAATCTGTCCCGCGTTGAATTGAATAAATTCTTTCCTTTTTTCCAATTATCTTTTGAGGAATTTTCCAGCAGCATAAAATTTAAAAGTTATTTATAAAATCATTAAATATTCTCGTATCTATTAAGCGACCATTTGGTAGATCAAATTAATGCTTTTGAACTCAGAATAGGTCGAATTTTATTACAAAATACTGAAGAAACAAGAGCAAGATAAACAGAAGCAAATATAAAGATAAAATTAACGTAATTTGGTTTTTATTTTGGTCTTTATTTTCGGGTTTTTCGTAACTTTTCGCCGAAATTCTGTGGAACTTTTTGGTGCAATTAAGGACCCATCGGAATTTTTTCGGGAATTTTTGTACTTTTTAATGCCTTTAAAATAAAAAGGCGAAATTAATAATTTTTCCTCGCTCGAAAGATTAAAATTTTATTATTTACTACTTTTTCCTTTTCATATAAAATTGATACGTAGGTAATCGTTGTCATGGCGCCAAGCTTACTTAGTTGACGACACTTCCAAGAAAATGTTTTTTTCCGACAGGATCGGACCAAATGGAGAAAAGTGTATGTTGACTGGGTTTGCGGGAGTATGTGACGAGGTACATAGTTGGTGTAAATATCCTTGTGTCGAGTATATATGTATGTATAAGTACGAGGTAGGACTCTCGAGTCAGCTGAAGCTCTTCCTCTGCAATTGCTGGGTGTTGAGCTCGGGTGAGAGCATCCACGAGACGAAAGTTGGTGAATGATTGCTGCGTTTTAGTATGTATTTTTGTCCATATTTAGTATTCCACTCTAGATGGTTGCCGATGCTTTCGCTTAGGACAGGCGCAGGCTCCTTGTGGTGAGAGTGGTTATATCTAATGCCGAATTTCCACTAGACATTGAAAAGACAAAAAATCTGAGACTATTTTTTTAACGAAATGACACGAATATTTTTTAATGTTTTTGCTAATTAATTCCAAGTGGAAATCCAGCATAAGACCACGAATTATTTTGTATTTATGTCATTAAGTGCTATGGGCGGTGCTGAGCACTTTACAGAAGGAGGGTTTGGAGTCTACTCTCACCAGATTCGAATTTTTTAAGCACCGCCATGTGTATATATATTCCGCCCGGGCTAATAGCTTTGTGGGCTTTTCCCTTTAAGATTTCCGCACGAATTTCACTACTGCGAAAGTAGGAGGCGCAATGGTTTTTGACAATTTTTGTAGGCTTCCGGTCACTCGAGGAATGCCCTTATTCACCGAAGAATGCAATATAAATTTTCTTTCCCAACTGCTGCCGCATCCCTTCCAGTCCGACAAACGTGACCACCAAAAGAAATTTCTGCTATGCCACTGCGCTTTGCCAGGCTGGGAGGTGACCTTACAGCTGACCAAAACTTACAACAAAGTTGAAATTAAAGGCCTGCAGAAAATAATCCAATTTGTCTTATCCTCGACTTGGTGATACCAGGATTGAAATTTTTTTGTGTTTATATCTCTTAGATGGAATAAGACATAGTTTCAAATGGTCAAATTTTGAACCGTTATTTGTTTTTGGAAAAGCATAGTTGAAAAGTTACAAATATTAATTTAAACAAATTAACGATCAAATGGTAGAACAAGTAATTTTTAGCAAAAAAAAACCGACTTCGATTCTCATATAAAAAAAAAATATATATATATATATATCTCATGATCCATTGATCGGATCGTAACCAGATTAGTATGGGACCACCTCTGAGACAATATCTTTCCGTTGCAAAATTACCGAAATCGGTTGACGTGGTCCAAAGTTATGCGGTAACATACATAAAAAAAAATAAAATAAAATATAAAAAATAGTACAGAAAATAACAAAAACTACAAATGCATTCATGAAATGCACAAAAACAAGTTCAACCCAAAACTGACCAAGATAAATGACGAACAAATGAGTAATAAGTAACATTTGATGATCTGGTAAGCGGAATACCAACAGCCACTAGGCGGAGTGGCAAAACAGCTGCACCGCAAGCGCATCCAACCTCCTACCAACAATTTGTAATCGCATAGATGTACTAAGAAAACTAACAACAACAAAATGCAAAAGAACTGAGCAGAAAAAAAAAAACCAAATGCAAAATTTTTCAATTGTGATATGGGAAAAAATGCACGCGAGTGAAAATTACTTTGACAGCTGCAAAATCAGCAGCACCCCACGGGCGGGCAGGCGAAAGCGAAAATGGATGAAACGAAAGCAAAATAGAACAGCTAAAACATTGCGCCATTTGTTGCACAAAATTGAAGCCAATGCAACAAGCATGCGAAACAGAGGAACGCACACACACACACACAAGCATTTGCGGCAAAAAGCAACAACATACAAAAATAAAACCATGAAAAATTGGTGGCATGTCGCAAGTTGTGTTATTTTTAATATCCGGCGGCAGCTACAATAGGGGCAGGCAGCAGGCAGCTGTCAGCAAAAGCGAAAAGCGAAAAGCGAAAGGGCGGCAAAAGTGGCACAGCGAAAATATGAAAAATATGTAGAACAATGGAAGGAGAATGATTTCAAAGCTAACAGCAACAACAAATTATAGATATTAAAATGTATGTGCGCCTGAGTTGCAAGCGAGGATGCAGCTGGTGGCAAGTTGGCTCCGACGCTGCATGCGCCACAGTTGACTGAGTGATGTGGGCTCCTTTTTTTTAATATATTTGCTGTTCCACTCTCTTCACGCACACGCAGGGTGAGGATATTGGCGCGGCGGCAGTTATTCATAATGATTACGAATTGCCTCTGTTCCAACAAAAAAAAAAACACTGAAACGGATTCCTTTGAATTTACAGCGGGCACTTTTCTCTTTTCCAAATTCCATAACGTGCAACACGCACTCATTGCTGTATGCCACATTCTCACATAACAAGCCAACTGAGATTTTTTTTTTTCAGGACAACGCAGCAAATTTTTGAATTTACTTGATTGGAATTGATTCGTTTGCCAAGCGAATTCCCAAGTTCACCTTAGCGGCGGATGGATATCACAGCAAAAATTTGTGAGTGAGCCGGGAGAGAGCTGGGGAACTACATAGTTTATAGCGATGGCCAAGTAAGCGCCACAGCTGTCGCATGCCAAGGCATAGTAAAACATGGCGCAATGCCAGTTCGACACCAAGTGCCAATTCGGGAGCATAAACAGTAGATGACTGGAAGGGGAAAATAGACAGGCAGGCAGCGAGCCAGAAGTAAATGGCACACGCGAACCACCCACTACTCCAGTTAGAGAGGCAATAAACGTCGCATCGATGAAGGAGGGCTCAAGGACAGGCGCAAAGAGAAAAAAAACGGGGAAACGTGTATAGCAAAAGGGAAATGAAATTTAGGGAGAGCGTTAGGCTGGGCGGGATGGACGCGCAGTTCAAGTGAAATCAGCCACACTGGCTTTTGTGCTTCGATAGATTTTTTTTATTGGTTTTTCAATAAAAAATAAATACGCATACAAGTATTGTATTTGCTCAAAAATAGTATGCGCACTTATGCAACCACATAGATACGTATACGATATTTACGGCTCTATTATATTGCTTAGTTGAAGCATAAATAGAAAAGTTTTGTACAAACACACACATTTGCATGTGATCGATGCTTCATAGCGACAAATTGAACCGCAAGTGATTTTGTGCGCCATTTTTATTTTCACTTGGCTGCGTTCATTCATCTGGCATGCTTCGGTTTTGTAATGTAAGTTTTGTCCTCCAAACTTATGCACTGATGATATTTTCATTCCATTTGACATAAAAATCGCTGTCAAAAGAAAAAATAACTTAGAAATTGTACTGAGCACCCCAAGAGGCTGTGATGCGAAGCTAGTTGAATCTGTAAGGGCGGGAGGCAGAAATTGAAACTGAAACTGAATTATGTTATGACCTCATCAATATAAGTATTGTTATCGCTTTTAAACTTATTAAAATTGTCGATAACGTTATCGATATATTTTTCTCATCATCAATGGCAACTTTGTCGTTGTTTTTATCATTCAAATCGTTTTTGGAAACGTCATCATTATCATCGACATCAATTTTTTATTTCAAAATTGCAAATGTTATCGCTGTATAGCTATCGATGTATATCGATTTTACCGTCAATATTCCTATTTTGATCATTATTTTTCCATTCACCTCATTTTTGAAAATCTTATCGATATTATCGTTGACATTTGTATCGTTATTTTACCAACGTTATCGATATTATTAGTATTATCATGATTGTCGATATCATTGTGGTTATCAGTTTCATGCTGGCCAGTTGTAGGATATTTTTCCTTGTATTTTCTACTTAATGCGTTTTTTCCAGCTGGCTTGCTTTATTCCAACTATTCTTTGCCACATTCATCATTCTCTTGCCAACTAAAGTCGACAGGAGACTTAATTTGCAAACTCACCAATTTTGGTTTTTCTGGCAACCCCATTTTAGGATAATTAGCCACAAAAAGCCATTTCATCTGCATGTAATTTTCAAAAAGGAAATTGCATTGTCAAAAATGCGAAATTCATGTGCTGAGTGACAGGGTTGGCAACTTTAATGGATGATTACAAAATGTTAGTATTTGCGTAATGTATTTATTGTCATCTATCATATTAGCCATTTAGCCCAGATTGTGCGAGTTTGAACTAAAAGCAAGCAAGATAATAAAAAGCAAAATTATAATCCTCTAAACTATTCCTATGGAGGACGCAGCTGCTTGTTGCAGGCGCAATAAGCTCGGTTTTAAATTTTTCTGCAATGCAAAAAAAACACAAAGACCCTAAGCAGCAACAAGCTGAGAAAGCCAACGCTGCAGTAACTTAAGTAAAACTCCCGCGCGCCCACTTCACCAAACTCAACTGCAATCTTTGATGCGGCATAGTTAATACAGTTGGCTGCTTCATTTTGTGGGGAAAAAGTGTTCACCCACTTGTTTGTGTGTGTTTGTGTGTGTGTGTGTGTGTGTGTTTGTGTGTACTTACTGCCACCTCGCTACATTACAGTTGCAACGAAGCAGCAAACGGTTCGCTCCGAGCAGCGAAAAGTTTTCCACATTTACTTTACTTTTTACCTTGCGTTCTTCGTTTTTACGTGCGTGCTTGCCTTCTTGCTCATTTCCATCGAGGCGAAAAAGGGGGAAACTCTGTTACATGTATAATTTCCGTAAATTGCTTTGTAACTGCAGCGACATGACGTTAAGTTGGGAAAAGTTTTTTTGTTTGTTTGTTTTTATGTTCATGAAACTTGATTGAGTGGGAATTTAGTAGATTTCTTTGGTTACTCATACGCCCGGTGGGCCAAAGGGGTATCTTCAATTCTTACCTATTGCTGGATTTACAAGCGCGGTCCTTAAAAATTTGAAAAAGTTACATATTAGGAAACATAAAAAACCATGAACGGAGGAATGAACCTAGGAAATGTCTGGCGGTAGTATGTAGATGGAAAGAGGTTTCGTTTAGATGGGTACATTTCGACAAAAAACAGCGGCAACCTCTTATTTTTGTCCAATAATCGTGCCGTGGTGATACAGATTGGCGGCAAATAGTTCATCTTTCAACACCAAGTTGCATGAATCGCACGAAAACAGGTCGTCTTTTCTAAAACATCGCTTGGTCTTGATCGGCTCGAAAATCTTCTTCACAATTCGGACTGAAATTTTATTTTCCACCTTTGGTCGATTCCAGGCCACATCTTGTCCTCTCTTTATTTGATCAATCACCTTCTAAGAGATATATTAGGCAACGGATTATATACCGATCTAACGGAAGGGATTTTTAGAGCTCAATTCTGATAACTTATTTACCATCGCCTTTGATGTTGCATTGCAAAATTTCTAACACAGGACATTCATTTTAAACTCTGATAGAATACTTCAATATTCCATTGAAGATGCATATTTTGTCTTAGTAGTGTGCAAGTTTATTTTTTACCAACAACCACACACACACAACTCGTTGCTGGTTGCTGGAACAAAAGCGACGATACACCGCAGCGCTTGAACAATATAGCTAGCCATAGCCATATCGGCATCAATGTAGAACTTAATTAGTCAACTTGCTGGTAAATTGAATGAAATTGCTGAATTGACGTGCTCGCTGAGCGTATTTTGCTTGTCTCCTTTTGTTGAACTTTGCTCGAATGCGTCGGCAGCGTTTGCGTAACTGCTTTGCGTTTAATGTCCCAGTACGAAAAGAAACAAGTTTAAATATTGATGTTGAACCAGTTTTTTACCCACCACAACTAACTGGAAGATCTGATTTTCCTCCTTGGAACGAAATGTGGACTTTAACATGGCGATGTCCTAGGAAGCAGTCAATTATACCACTCTGCATTCTACTTCTTCAACTACTTTAAAGTGAATTTGGCTTAAAGCAGATGTCTTTTCAACCAATTTTAAATTACTTAGTGAATATTAAATGCTGAAATAATAAATAATTTCCCAAAGTTAGATGATTTTTCGACTAATATCGAATTATGTATTTGCAAAGGTATCAAAAGTGTAAGCATTTGGTTTATCTCAGTTTGAAGTTAGTTGCTACATAAGCAGAAATAAATTACTTTTTCTCAGGTAATTGCTGGAGCTATGTCGTACTGGGGTATTTCTGTGGCTATGTGTCTGCATATCCATGTGAGTATTTGCTTTCATTTTCCATTGCAAATGTATTTGTTTTTATTTTCTATGCAATAAAAAAATCTTTGGCTTGCACATTTTCACTTTCCATTGTTTTGTGTCTTTGATTGCTGCTGGTAGGGATGGGGTTTGGAGATTCTTTTAACTGCTATTAGACTGCTATTAGACCAACGAGGCGTACACAACTTGTTTCAGCTGTCAATCTCTGCCAACTAAATTGAATTAAGTCGAATGTGTCTACATAAAGATAATTGATTGCCATAGCAAAGCGACATATTTGAGATGTTCTTGAAATAATTTTTAATCGGAATAAGTACGCGTAAATAGAATAGCTGAGATTAGAATAACTAAATATTCTTTTATGCTGGGAAATATGTAGGAATTTATTGTGGGCAAGTGGTGGAAAATCTATTAACATAGCTTAACTTGACTTAATAATAATTAATGTGGACATTAACTCATAATCATCTGTACGATTACCGAAAAGTGTGTCAGTAGCATTATAATTACCGATACCTTGGTTTTTCGTTGTTTCATTTTTGATAGTCTTTACACTAGTATATATATTGTTATCGATACTGGCGAAACCATCGGTATGGTTATCGTTGTCGGCATTGCTTAATTGTTATCGTTTCTGATTTCTAGAGGCCCTTTCATTTGTATGGATATTTGTGTATTAGACGGTAATGGAAAAAAAGTTCGCACAACGTCGGGTCGCTTTTTCAAATTTTTCGTCATATCAACGGCATTTATAGTCGGAGAGTAACGTGCCACCCTAATGCCAGTAAGCTAAAGTTCGCAAAAAATGTTTAAACTCCCAGTAGAACTATTTAAAACAAAAAAAAACAGTTTATTGCAGGATGTAGGCATCACAAAATTGTGTAAAAAGACGTCCACTATATTTGAACAAACCAATTTTTTTTTAATTGCTTTTCAAAAACAATTTAGACCAGAGCGAAATTTTTTCCGTTCCGATCTAATGTCAAAACATTTAAATCGCTCGTTCCCTGGAATAAAGGTATAACAAAGATATAAAAAATAAAAAAAATTTAATTAAATTACGCAAAAATGGCTGCTGCCAGACCTCCTCTTCCACCGTGAAAAGGAAAGGCTGTGCCTGGAAGGAAGAGAAATTAGTGACAGCTTTTGTCCTCTGGATTAAATTTTATGAGTATAAATACTCTTATTTATTGGTCTTGGGTTTTGTTATCATTTCTGTTTTTGGCAGAGTGGAAAATTTGACTAAATTCTTTGAGGTCGTTTTTCTTGCATTTCATATATTTTGAGTTAGAACGTTCTTCCAGCAAACAAGCGATATACCACCATAATGTACATGTGTCTGTATATTCCCCGTTACCTATATAAACTTATAGCAACTGTTCAGCAGCAGCATAAGGAAGCCAAGTGAATTAAAAAAATCCACAGATAAAAAGTATTTTTTTACTACTTAATTCATGCAGTTCGCAACTACAGACTTTTTACTTAAGTTTTTTCTTTGCAATCACGCATTTGCACTCAGTGCAGATTTCACAGATTCCCGGAAATCTTCTTGTGAAAATTCGATTGCATAATTTCCATAATAATTTTCTCAATAAAAGCCAACATTGCAGTCTGTGCACATCTGTGCGTATGCAGAGTTGCCGTTTTTATTTTACACTTAATTAAGAACTTTTGCAACCATGATTTCGTGTACCCTCATGCATACAGTAATGATTTTATTCGGAATTACTTTTTTGCCACTTCGAACGAAGACACAGCAAAATTATTACATTTGCATGTACATATTTAAGTACAAAATGCACACGCGTGTATAAATGTGTGTGTGTGTGTGTGTGTGAGTGTACGAAAAATATTTGCATTATCAGTGAAAAGAAATGAGGCTTGCTGGCTGCCACGCGCGTGCTGTATTCTGTGTTTTATGTGACAGGCAAGCCAGCGAATTACATTGCGCAATTGTCCGGTTATTTTTACTGCGTTTTGTTTTGTTGCGCTGCGCTGCGTTCGATACTCCGGGGTTCCTTATGTCTATGCTGTGCTATTTCTGAACTTCCTGCGTTACTCTCAACCTCACATAACAGCTAAGTTTGTAGTGTAGTATCGTACAATCTGTGTGTTTTGTTTAAAATGATATTCAATTTGTTTTTCTGTTTCAGATTTCTTATACATACTCTACCATGGAACTTTAAATAGTTGTTCACAGTACATTGCAACCTAAGCGCCACATAATTCTAGAAACCAAATAGCATTGGGCTTTACAAAATAATTTGTTATTAAAATTTGGCATTTTTTAAGGCACATACAACTTAGCTAAAAAGTTGCTTACAATTTAAATTTCTCTCCTTCTCTCCCTTTCTGCGTGTCTATGCATGTTTCATTGATCATACCCATATTTTCATCTACAATCAATTTCCATATGCAGTTTTATGTTCGTTTAGAATCATAAATTCTCGTTTTTGTAAAAAATTTTGTGTAAATGTACAACTGGAAGATCGAACCATAGTAAGCAACATTTGGAATGCTACCTATTTCAACGAATCTTAGGAGCCCCTGGGATACCACTTTGGAGACATCCTGCAGTTTTCCGGGTATTTTCGTCTCGTTCCTGATAGCGCCGATTATAGCCATTGGCTTTGGTTGATCCTTTCCCCTGGCGTCATAACTTGAAAAAGCAAAACCCGAGTAAGACGGCTTTCCATAAGTAGATATATGGACTGCTGAGTGGAAGATCAACCCATCTCGGCTGCCAGTTCGAAAACGCGCTATCTCAAAAAACTTTTCAAGAACGCCTCTTTTCAAATTTTTATTTGAAAAACACCCTATCTCAGAATTTGGTTGAAGAACGCCCTATCTCAGAATTCGGCACAAAACTGCCCTATCTCACTTCAATATGTATTTAAAATGTGATGATATTGGGCGTTTTTGAATCGGTAGCTGAGATACGGCGTTTTTGAAACAAATTCTGAAATAGGGCGTTCTTCAACCAAATTCCGAAATAGCTCATTATTGAAACCTTTTTTGAGATAGGTCGATATATTTACTCCCATAGTAAAAATTAATAAATATTTTGTCCTTGTTAGATACTGCTAATCGATACAGCTAGTAAACTTTTCTCCCGCTTGAAATCTATTAGCGACAGTTCCGTGTCAATACCCCGATGATTTTCCATTCCGTTACCTTATTGAACTACATTGAACTGCATATATCCCAAAAGCTTGCTTGAATAGCTGAGTGTCCCTCTGTCCGCTCAAACTTTACCTCAGCTACGTGAAGCCAAAGAAGGGACGATCGCAAGTCTCCTTTTCAGGCATATTCGCCAGCATTTAGAAAACGCTTTGGGCTTTATCCTTACAGGTTTTCTATTTTATAATTTTATGTTTGTAGTTTCTTTATTAGAGACCAACAAATCATTGTTTAAACATTGCAAACAAATATCCTTTTCATTGTTATATTGAACGCTCGAAAGTGTTTAAACTTCTGCACTTCCTCCTTCTTTAAACAAAATCTTGATTTCGTTTAATTTGAATTGTATATTGTATTTCAATTGACCTTAGTCTGCCCACGCGCCGGTAATCAAATATATGTAGTTATAAACGTACTTACGTTTCTTCTGCTCTCTAATCGAAAATCTTATTAATATTCTTCCCTAAGAGTTTGCCCACCGCACCCCGCCCGCTTGCCATTTGTGCTGCGATTATTTTTCAACTGTAATAATTTTCTCTCTCAACTGACCGCAAACCGCATTATCGCCTTATTAATTACATTATTTTCTATCAATTTACTTCATAATTTCTAGCTTTCTAGCAGCAACCATACACCGCTGCAGGAGCTCATTTTTCATTCCTCGAATTGGGTCTTGGCGCCGCCGCCGTATGTAGCTGCTGTTGCCTGCCTGCCTTAATGAGCTGGCAAAACTTAATTATGCGGCAGTTTTTTTTTTTCTTTCTTTTGGCATTTGCTATCGATTTAAGCGCATGAACAAGTTACTATGTACGTACGTATGTATGTATATATGTTGCTGCTTCAATATAAATAAAAAAGTTATTTATATATACTAGGTAATGGATTTAGTGCAACAGCAGAACATTTGACCAAGTAAGCTGGTCTTCGCTTCGGGCGGCGCTGCTGGCATATCTGACCTCTTCTGCACCTGAGTGCTTCCTCTGTCCATTGCCCGCGTTGTCTTCGCCCGGTTCGGTAATTAATTGTTAGCTTGTGCTGCGATATTTAGGAATGGATAACTAATTAATTACGCTGGTACTTATATTGTTCGATAATAATTTTCCCAAAAATTTGTGTTTAATAACTTTAGTTACATTCGACACTTACAGTATCTGCTGCAAAAGTTTTTCAGAAATTGCGATTAACTTTGTACCGGGTAACCAATGTGCTAGTTAAGTCAAGTTATCAAAACCCTTTCTAGGCTCACTCTGAGTTAGCTGAGCCCGGGCTCACACATTATCGAATATTTAGCGATGCCTTCAAAACTGACTTTGGGTCAAGATCTGGGCTCTTTATCGACGGTAATGGCGATAAACTTCATTATTTTCTTAGGGAGTATGATTCGATGATTCCATCTTCCAGACTGTGGCATTTGCAATTCTCGAATGCATGGACTACGTAGTGGTAAACAGGCGGAGGAAAAGGAGTTAACGAATCCGCATTGAGAGCCAAGCTGCACTTAAGGCATTGCCCAGCCCTATAACTACATCCAAACCAGGTCATTCGGAAGACCCTGGTAATGAGTCGGTCTGACTCAGCATTCCTCGGCTCCCAATCTGAGGGCTTTTTTTCGGGGTACGCGTTTTTTGTGTCTGGTTCCGACAAAAAAGGTTAATTGAGCAAATATTTAGACGAATGTCTATGGGAAACAATGCAGAGCTGCTTGAACAAGAAGCACTTTTGTGAACCAAATTCTCTGGCATGGCCTTTATGGCAAACAAAACTTTTTCTATCGAACGATATTTTGCTTATGCGCAGTGTAGAACAGTGTAAACGGGTCACTCAAAAGGAACAAATCGCGCTACCAGTGCAGTCCAGTTGGAAAATTACTCATTAATTACCGAGCAATGAAATCGTTTCTTAAGAGCGATATGAAAATTCTACCGTTTAGTACTGTTTTTTCGGGGCCCCTTCAAAGTACATAGTAGTCCTTTCTTCAGCTTGGTTTTTCTTCTTCCCCGAGAGCATGAGGCTGTTCTTCATGATCTATGGCATAAGAATCGCTATAGTATTATTGCCTTTCCCGGATTTTTTGAGCTGAATATTTTGGGTCAACTGGGAAATTTTAATCCGACGACACCATTTTATTTGATTTATTAGACGCGCACAGAGTTTTATGGAACTTCAACGCTTTAGGTTAGGTTAGGTTAGGCGGAAAACTATTACGCCCAAGTAGCAGCTAAGTGCCATTTTGATACCGTATACCTCGAATGAGTATGTTAGAACCAGCTGGCGTGGTTGATGAAGTTGAGTATGTTGTGGAGACTTACATCAGATAGCTCACGTAACGATGTGAACTCATATGCTCCTGGCATAGTATTTCTGCTCCTAATTAGAGCTGGACATTTGCAAAGCAGGTGTTCTACTGTTTCCTGATCGTTCTCATCTCTGCAGCTTCTACAGAGGGCGTTGTAGGCGATTCCCAGCCTTCTCGCATGGGTACCAATCGGCCAATGCCCAGTAAGAGTCGCAACAAGCCCAACAACGTCAGATCTGGGTTTCCTTAGTAGATAGTATGTTCTCTCAGGGCTGTACGCAGGCCACAATAGTTTGGATATACGGCAGCCTGCTACGGTGCGCCATCTTTGATCCGATTTCCGGAGATTGTGGAGAAATATGTCTTTATTTAAGGTTCCAATTGCGGGTGAGATCCGGTCCTCGATCGACACCAATGTGGAACCCTCTCTGGCTAACTCGTCTGCAGCCTCGTTTTCGGGAATGTTGCTATGACCAGGGACCCAAACTAAACCTAAATCGAGTTGACTACTTACTGTATTTAACAGTGTCCTACACTCCTTGATTAGTTTCGACCTTGTTGTAAAAGACGCTAAGGCCTTAATGGCCGCCTGGCTATCTGAGAAAATGGCTACTCGCTCGCCGTAACGCAATCCACTACGTTCTAAGCGACGGCAGCCTTCGGCTATAGCGAATACTTCTGCCTGGAAGACACTCGCGAAATCGGGCAGATGAATTGATCTTTTTACTCGCAGTGACTCAGAGTAAATACCTGCTCCAACTCCGCGTTCCATTTTGAAGCCGTCGGTGTACATGTGATGTGTTCAGGTAGAAATATCAAGTTCCCCATCCCAGTCGGCTTCCGGCGACGGAAGAATGGCCCCGAAAGGCCTGTGAAACTCTACCTCAGGTCGAATGTAATCGGTTGCCAGCCTCAACTTAGGTGGCAAACGGGAAATTATACTGCTATTCCCGATCGTTCTTTCGTTCCATATACCTAGTTCTCTAAGTCTTATAGCCGATAGTGATGCGGTGTGCCGTATGTGAAGGTCTATAGGAAATAGGTTTGTAATAACATTTAGGGCATCGGCAGGGCAAGTTCTCATTGCCCCTGTGGTCCCGATGCATGCAGCTCTATGAACTCTGCCTAATTTCACTTGATTATATTAGTTCTTTAAGGCTGTCCACCCACCATACCAAAGAACCGTAGCATAGGATCGGACGTACAACCACTGTGTACATCCACAGTACAACTTTTGAATTGAGACCCCATGTCTTCCCAAAAAGCCGCTTACAGGAGTAGTAAATAGGCAATGCTCGCTTTCTTTACTCTCTCTTCAATATTTATTTTCCAACTTAGCTTAGGATCCAGTATGACTACCAGATACTTCGCTTGTTTAGATAATCGCAGCCTTTGTCCATTTAGCTTTGGTAATTCAAAGCTTGGGACCTTATTTCTTGTCGTAAAGAGCATTAATTCTGTTTTCTCTGGGTTCACTCTAAGGCCACATTGCTCGGCCCACCGGCTAAGCTTTTCTAGAGTACCCTCCATGATGTTACTCACCACAACGCTTTATTAAGCACCATATCTGGGCCAGTCTGCTCGCGCTTTGGAGAAATTATTCGACAATTACTTTTTTCAAATTAGCTCGCCAGCAAAAACTAAAACATATACATAATTTTAAGTTCCCGAGAAAATCTGTTTCTATGAATGCGAGCTACACTGGCGGTCAAAAGTGGATGAATGATGTTTTGTTTTTAATATCGAAAAAACTCGTGTTAGTGTAGTGTTGCAAATACCCGCGATTATGAATATCGGGACTGATCGCATGATTCATACCAATTTTATGTAAGTATGTACATATATAGCAGCCATAAATATTTACATATATGTAGATGTGTAAAAAAATACCGCCTCTCATGCCGCAAAGAGCCCATTTGTACCTAATCTTGCATTACCCGTTTTCATCACATTGAAACCATGCAGCTTCCCGATATGTGATCGAGATACCTGAAGCAACGTCATGGCTGAAGTTTTCCGCGAATGTATTCACCGTATACAACTGTAGATTCTGGAAATTCCTACTCCTCTTACCGTGTAAATTTTATGTGAAATTAATTTAATCATAGACCTGTTTTACTTAACATTTCAGGTATAAACACAAATACATGTACATCTTTGGAACAAAAAAAAATTATGGAAAGTTAAAATTAATTTTGATTTTAAATTGGAAAAACTCAAAACGACGTTTGGCTTTTAATCTTTCACTTAGAATATCATAAAATCCAATTGGCTGTCACGAATCACCCACATACTCACCAGCATGCCTCTTTGGAATAGCATTTATGTACATTAGGGTGGTGCAACAATTTTTTCAGCAAAATTTCTGAAGAAAAATATTCTTATTTTAAAAAAAAAAAATATTTATTATTTATATTTAGCAGTCCTGCGAAAAATTGTGCTTTCCCCATACGATACGGTTAAATATCAACCTATTCCAAAATAAACGAAATACGAGTCGCCTTCTTTTCGATATTCTTCAGCTTGGTGGTTGATTTTCCAGTGCAATTGTGGGCCACCCTAATGTACATACATACATACATATTATAAGTCACTTTTTTATTTTTCGAAAATACTTAAATTCAAACTGATATAAGTATATACTTGTAAATAAATACAAGCATACATATGTTTCTCTGAAAAGTAATTAAACCACTTAATTGGCATTTGCCTTGATATGTATTAATGACTAACAGTCACAGGGAAATTAATTTTCGAAATGTAAATAAATGAGATTTTCAAAGTAGAAAGTAATTTGCCATCAACACCGACAAATGAGAAATGTGTCAAAGGTGAAGTGACTTGTTAAGCTGATTGTATGTATTCACTTACACACCTACATACATACTTGCACATTTACAAATGCGCACGCACCTGCATACTTTCGAAGTTGCAATCACAGGCGCACAAGCACATCCTTGTGTGTGTGTGTGTTTGTGTGTGTGGATGTGCCCCAGCAAATGCCTTTTGACAAGCAGATTAGCAATCGCCACCGCTCGCATGTCAACGTCAATATTACCGAATATGTACATACATATTTATATCAAAGTGAGTTACAAAAATAAACTGTCAAACAAATTAAAAATTTGCAAACAAATTAAAAATTTGCAACAAAGTATGTAAGTAGATATAATCCTACAAATAACTATAACCATAAACGAATAAAAATTGGATTAATAATATGTCATTATTCAGCAGCTCTGAGAAAAAAATTGTGATCCGCTTATTGGTGTATATATGTATATTAGACTGCATCACCAAAATCCGCCGGGATTACAAAATTTATTATATTTTAAGACGTCCACCAAAATATTTCGGAAAAATATTAAGATTTAAGCGAGCTGGACCGATTTGAAAATACCTCCAAAAATGGAGTTTTTTATGAATAAAATTAGTTTCTTAAAGAACTTTTTGAAAAAAGTCCCCTCAGATGACAAAACAAGTTAGGCTTAAAAATTTTGCATAAAAATATTTAAAAATCTTTTCAACGGAATCGTAATAATGAGATTTTTGATGCTGTTTTTTTTACTTTTTTCAAAGATTGATTTACGAAAAACTTAAATAACTGGGCCAAAACTATTCTGATTTAGACTTATGGGATCCCGGTAGAAAGGTATTTTCCCACTATTTCTATTTATGTGCAAAAAAAGTCATTCGTGTCTCAATATTTTTTTTTTTTTTCAAATATCAACACATCTTAATTCAACTTTGAGTGATATTCGTTCATCCTACCTCTCTCTTTCATCCTTTGAATGAGTTTATTAGCAATGAAATAAAAAGGGTGAGAAAATACCATTCCAATGAAACCTCCTAAGTCTAAATCGGAAGAGTTTAGGCTCAGTTATTCACGCTTTTCTTATACCAATCATTGAAAAAAAGTTAAAAACAGCATCAAAAATCTCATTATTACGATTCCGTCCAAATTTTTTTTTTTAATTTTTTAAAAATATTTTTACGCAAATTTTTTAAGCTTAAACCGTTTTGTCATTTGAGGGTATTTTTTCAAAAAAAATCTTTAAGAAACTATTTTTATTCATAAAAAACTCCATCTTTGGAGGTATTTTCAAATCGGTCCAGCTCACTCAAATCTTAATATTTTTTTCGAAATATTTTGGTGGACGTCTTAAAATATAATAGATTTTATAATTCCAATGGAAAAACAGTACCGATTTTTTTTTGTATGGGGAGTGATGCAGTCTAATGTATATGTATGTATGTATATAGTACATGCATATTTTTTTTTTTTCTACGCAGCGGTTTTCTACCGACTGCCCATTGATTATTATTGAAAATGAAATATTCAATGATATTCAAATTGAATTCGTATAAATATTTCATCAGCGTCAGCTGTGACCATTGTAACAAAAAGCTTACCCATACATGCAGTGGAAATCTACAACTCCCATTGAATTGATAATCCACTCGAAAGAGGGAAGGAAGCAACACACAACAACTCAATGGAAAGTCACAAAATTGCTGCAAATTTTCACCACCACCCCACCACAATCGTACACACACACACATGCAGGCATATTAAATATTTATAAGCTCAAATTTCAGCAGGCAGTGCAATGGAGCTAACAAAAGAATGTACATATGTATGTATGTATGCTTGAGTGTAAATATATGTAAGCACACATGAATGAATTGGGTTCACAGCTATGAATAAACAAATCAGTTCCCAAAAATATGTTACAAGCCAATGTAAAAGCGCATTTCACCAACAAATCAACCCAACATTGGACCATACATTGGCCACTGCGGAAGTGCAGCACATCCATCGAGCGATTAACCAGTAAAATTTTCAATTTTTTTAGCTTTTCCTGGAAAAACAAATAATAGTAATTTCTTTCACTCGAATAGAGCTTAACGACTCTTTTGATAAAGTTTTACGATCGAAAGGTATTTTAAATTTAAACGAATTTAACTCTCTAGTAAACGGAAAAATTTGATAATCCTACTCAAACAATTTATTGGCAGTAGCGCTAATGAACTGTAACTTAGAAACCGGAAAGCTGGACGCCAAGGTCACCAACAAAAAGTTTAATAAAGGACCGATGGAGAATGGCACTTTAATGTTTCATACTTTAGAGCGAACGCTTGGCAAGTTCCAGAGTTGAAAGAAAGGCCATCACAAACTCTAAGATTTCTTCAAATATCGATCGATTCTTATTTAGCAAGCAGAAAATAAATTAAAAAAAAAAAATCTTTTCACAAAAACTTTCCGAATCGGTTTATTATAGAAGGTCCCCACATTTCTGTGAAAGCATCCATTCGTACAACCCAAAGTGGAAGAAAAGTTCGACTAAACAGACAACGAACGAAAAAGAGATGGCTATCTGCCACATTCCAGTCACAGCAGTTAAGCAGAATAGAGAGTCCAAGAGCAGGCCTGGGGTCCACCCAGTACCTTTAGGGCAGAATTCAGAGCTTCTACTGCCGTTCCAGAGGCGTGTAGGAGTGTGCGGGACCATAACTTTGACTTTCATCGGGCAGAAATGAAAATTGCGACCAACTGAGACCAGATTTTTTCATATCAACTTCGCCATTTTCCAGAAGAAAATTGTTTTTCATGTGTGAGGAAAATAACTCAGCGTGAAGTCGTAGTCTATGTCGTCGCTCCAAATGCTAGCTCAAACTTGTACACTATGCATTACCATTCCAATCAATTTTTGCATACCTTTTTTTTTACCACTTTAATGTTTTCCTGCAGTCTGCCTTAAAAATCCTAAAAGAAATCGCGACCCAAAAAAACAAAACCACTAAGTTGAAATCCATTGCGTGCGTCTAAGTTCACTTTGAAGATTTTCCAACACATCAATGTGTCCCACTTGCTGTCACACGCTTCAAATATATTTTATGCTACATATATCTCTTTTCCCCACACACATTTTCTGCACACTCACCTTTATTTGCTTGTATGCAATCTGCTCTGCATTGTTGTTGGTGTTATTGTGATTACACTTGATTTAACAGACATTTGTTAGATTTACACTAGATGTTGTGTGTTGTTGTGGCTTCTTATTGTATTTTTTTTTTAAGTGCAAGTTGTGAGTTGGGACGTACATACATACACTGCCACCCAGACAGAAAGCCACAGAGCTAAGTGGAAACGCATGCCACATACGCCGACTAAAGTGTGTGCAAAATAATCTGCGTCACTTCAATTTACATCATTTTAAATCATATCATATTTTCAACTGGATTTTCATAAAACAACTTATCTCGGGTTTGCGCGAACATTTTCTTTTTAAAGCAATATTCCATTGGATCCGTAAGAATATTTTAGCAACTAACATAGGTCATAGGTTTAGTTTAAGATATAAGAGTGTGAAGCTTCACAAAGCAAAAAAACAAAAACTTTGAAAAGCTAACTTGTTTCCTTAAGTCCAAATTCAAACCCTCTAAAGTCACTTAGGTTGTTTTTTTTTCAAAATGCCATAGATATATGCATATGTACAAATCATTTTGTGTCAATACAGACTTCAAAAAACGAATTTCATATTTGCATCCCCCCCCCCCACAGGATAGTCTCACATTCCGTGCAAGGATGATGACATTAGCAAATGGAAAATTTATTTATGTTGTTAAATCAAGCAGTCACATTTCACAATTTTGCTCATACTCGGTATGCAACTTTTTCGATTTTTTTTTCCGAATTGTTATTCTGTTTTCAAGATCTGACACCACAGATAAAATATTCAGCTTTCGCAATCAATGGCCTTGCGTTACAGTTCACTTAGTAAGTCAGCAATGTATTATTGATATATCAAGAATCCTATTTCCGTTAAGTAATTTGGCGTATTTTTTAATGATTTGTTGACTATGTATTCATAAAGAAACGGTATATTTAGTGCAAGAAATTTTGAGGGGAGGAATTTTACAATCAGCGGTACACAACAACGTTTCCAAGGCGGGACTTTGACTTTCTCTGCTTCACTCAGTCTAGCAGACCACAAATGCAGCTTTTCGAAATATATCAACTCCCGCGCCACCTACTGGCTGATTTTTTGTGGAGCTATTTCCTTTCATTTAGGCAATATACATTCCTAATATGAAACAAATCGGTCTTCAAGTTCGGGGTTTTCAAATATCTCGACTCCTGCATCACTAAGCGGATTAATTCATCTCTCATATTGCATTGTCATCGAGTTCTGCGCTAAGCTTGAAGTTTCAAGTCTCGAGTTGGGCAGTTGGTTACAAATACATATATTTAAAGATTTGACCCAACCAAACATACATACATATATATGCATGTACTATACATACAAATCTAGTTAAATAGAAGCTTGTAAATAGATCTTTCGGAACACCGTAAAATATTTAGAAATCATATAGTATATGTACACTCTAAAATTTTTTTTTTTTAATTTGCGAATATTAAGAGAGGTAACCAGTTTTCTTTCTTAATGAATGCAAAGTAACAAGCCGTGTTATTTAAATTAAACATTGCTTATTTAATTTTTCTTAGCATCTGGGTGGCGTAGAACAAATTTCAAATTTGTGTGTTTAATTCTAAACACTTAATATTCACAATTTCACAATTTACACATAAAATGTTTAAAATTTGTTGTAAAAAGTTTTTGTTTAAATTTACGCATGCAAAGAGAGCTAACCAGTTTCCTCTCCAAATGAGTGCAACTTTACACACCGTGTAATAAAATTAAACACTGTCTGTTTGCTTTTACATACCAAAATGTGTCGCTAGAGCAAAATTACACATAATGTGTTTAAAATTTAGTAAATATGAGCACTTAAGAAAATGTAATTTTACTTCCAAAATTTTTGCAATTTTCAACATTTCATGTGTATAATTATGTATATTTTATAAACATCTCATATTCAGAATATTGCGCATATTTACACAGATTATGGTTGAAAAATAGACACCCTTCAGTAGTTGTTTTCCATGCACGTTTTAGAGTGGGCGATTTTGTAACTTTTCTTTTTATACAATGTAACCACATCCTATTGCAAAAGTGAAGTACTACGGGAATCGTAATTAAAAAAAAAAAACGGTAAATTTACTGTTTCTAAAGTGGCGAAACTTGAAGGTTCCATTTGCAAGACTTTCACATTTTATTCCAACTAAACTGGGCGAACAATAAATACAGCAGCCCGCCAAAGCGTATTTATTAAAAAATAACCGCACATATTTACATAAAATGAGTTATTTGCAACAAAAGGAATAACATTAAATTTTACTTTAAGCATAAAAGCCCAAGAAATTTCTTATTTACCGGCGAATGCATGTAAATACCATAAAAACGAAATGAAAACCACTTTCACCCGGCAACGCAGGACTTCTTCTTTACGTAAGGAATACCCTGCTACCCCAGCCGTCTTCAGTAAAATTTGTAAATCTTTGTAACGAAGCGTAAAATATGCTTTTTGCGTACAAAAGCTGTGTGTGTGTAGCTAGCTTTTGGAGCACAGAATGAGTACCACGCACAAACATACATATTTACATATAACCGACGCCACATCTCTCCGCAGGTAACAATACAAATACATATATACATATAAGCATCCTTTAACACATTCACGAGTTTGTGTAAATTTGCTTAGACATTTTCACCAACTTTTTGTGCGCCAATCTATCCGCCGGCGCTTTTCAACGCAGACGCACCTTTCTCCTGCTGACTTTATATATTTTGCGGTCGGATAAGGTGAAAACGTGCGTTGGCTTACATATGCTTAAACGTTACTTAACACAAGCGTATGAGTGTGTGCGAGAAAGATATTTTATATATCAGTGTGCTTGTGACACATTTTAACGCCTAAAAGGATGCTAAGCTATTTTGATATTTTAAAATTACAATTTTGTTTTGTGTATTTAGGTGGCTTTGTGTGCGTGTGCGGCCGAACAAATCTTGAATTTATAGCCAGATTGGTAGAAAGAAGCCAGATTTACAACAGATTCCACATTCACACGTGTCACCATTGCTGCAAAGGACAAAGAAAATGCGTAAAATGAAATTTATTTAGCCTTTTCGACGCCACGTTGCCGTCGGAAGTATTTCTTAGGCTTTCTTTGGACATTTAAAAGTTAACCGAGTTAAAGTTATCGGTTTGCATTTAGGCTTAAATTTTTACACAAATAACTTTAAAAATATTTGCCATGTATGCAAATTACGCAGGCAAATCGAATTTAATGCTAGAAAAATTCTGCTCATTAGTGGCTTATTTGTACTTACGCTGAGTAATAAGAAGGCAATTGGGCTTCATTGAATAACCAATTTCTACTTAAAGTGCCATGTGGCATCATTAAATTAGTTTGTGTGTATGTAAAATTGACCTCATGCATGACATGGAAAATCGAACGTAAAGGCTGGTTTTCACTATGTCAAATTCACTGGCATTTGTCGACAATTTTTTTTAATCAGGAAAGATCTTTAGTCGTGTACATGTAAATCGTCTATCTGTCAGTTTTTGACCCGTAATATCATCGGTAGAGGTATGGAAAAAGGAGAGATAAAGTTGTGTCAAAATATGTCGCCAAATTTTGGCGTCAAAATATGACATAGTGAAAACCAGTATTAAAAAAAATTAGAGTTAGGCAGTCTGTAGCATCTAATACGCGTCTAAGGCCATACGACCCGTGTGCAGACTGCCTTAGGGTCAAAACATAGTGGAGCGGCGAGCAAAGAGCATCGAGGAAAGCGTCGATTTCAAACGCATATGTCTCAATGGGAGAACACATAGTGCAGAGCAAAGCGTACATACACGTTTGTAATTGGAGCTTTGCTGGATGCTAGCTCTTTGCTCTGCTCGCCGCTCCACTAAGTATTTAACCTTAGACGAAAATGCTATTGACTTTCTCTTGCATGCGACGACACGGCGTATGAGTCATAATTTATTTCTGTAGCCGAAAAGGAGATTGAAAGAGGTTTAGTGGTTTCCTATCACATATAACATATCCTTTTCTGCAGACTTTTTACTTTTTTTTTACAGTAAAGCTTTAAGAACCCCTAGGCCAATATTTTGATCTACACACATAAATAACACTGGACCACAAATTTCAACTTTTTCTCTTTACCAG
>NW_016158599.1:0-10407 GCF_001687245.7 Rhagoletis zephyria
AAAGATAATTAGATCGGACTAGCCTATCAAGAAAATTCTGTAACAAAATACATATATTTAGAGGTCGCTCAAAGCGCTCAAAGTTTCCCATGTCTGAAGAGAAGCAAAGTTTTCAGATTGAAAAATTTTGATTTACATGGATTCTATGCCATTTCTACGAAAAGTCTTTTTCCCCATACAAAATAAACCTACAGTTAAAAGCGAGGTTAAACGTGGCAATGCAAGTGCTTTCTCTGCGCATTTTGCCGTCAAAATGCGGAATCGCAAGTCTAGTTTCCCGTGTAAATAACCAGAAAGTCCTTGTGGCAGATTTGTATAAATCACTTTTGGAAATAAAAATCGTAAGGTGCAACTGCAACTTAAATTACTCAAATCGCTTTCGAGAAATGATTTCACCTTGCTCTTGCGGCACCAGCAATTTTCATTTTTGCTGCACATATATACAAAAAATACTTGTAATTAATTTATTCTCCTGATATGAACTATTTAAATATCAATGCGTTGCGCATTTTGCGGCTGTTTAGTGTTCATTTTAGCATTTCTAACAAATTTTTCAGGTCAGTTATTTTGTTATAAGCATAAAAATGTCTGGTAACAAGTGAATGCAGATATCACCGTGTAAACAGACAAAAAGCTGTATCGGAAAGTTTGATTTTCAGAAATAAAAACCATGATTCAATAATTGAAGGTTGGATAACCTGGCAGTTGTCTCGCTCCCGCATTCTGCCTTAGCCTGTGTTGCTTTGTTTTTTGATTTATAGAAACTACCTCTAAAATACAACGGGAAATATTGTCTTCGTATAAAAAGTTCAACAGGCAACACTGCCGATATTTTCATCAATTGTTTCGTGGAAATTCATTTTCTTATTGCGCAAATTCAAGTAAGTATTCCAAAAAATCAAAAATAATGGAAATATTTTGAATTAAAACAACAATTTACATATTTATTTGCAGGGTATCGAAGTTATTCATAATTTGTATTCAAAAACTAGCGTTTTAGAAGAAGTGCAGCCGTCAGTTTTTCGTGCCAGGATCCCTGTGTGTCCGTCCACGTACGGCTGGTGCAGCCCACTCGGAACTACTTTGGTAAAGTGCAGCGCTTGCATACTTACAAATACATGTGAAAGTACAAATATGTATTAATAAATATATTTTCGGATAAGCCTGTTTACTTTCCGCCCCCCGCGGGACCACCGTTAGGCATTACTTCACGGGGAGGGATGCGATGAAAATGCCGCCTTTTGTTGTTTTGTTTTGTTTTGTTGTTTGGGTGTCCGTCCACGTTTGCTGGTGCATGTATTTTTACCACTGCAGCCTTTTGGGTTGGCCTTTGCATATTTACAAGCAGGGTTGCCACTGTCAACAAAATTACTTACCATCCACTTGAGAAAAATCTACCAACTGTGGAAAATATTTACCAACAACTTTTTTAGTTATCTTAACAAACACTACAATTCTTCTCTATTTTTTTAGTTACTTCAATAAAAATTTAAATTGTTTAATAAGGAACTTTTTGTTTAACTACTAATATGGTATTTGATATCCTCGGTTTTCTTCAACCAAAAGCGAAAGTGATAAAACTTCATCATTTGAATAAAACTTCAACTGGAGCTATTATAGACAAATAGTACAGTGACTCAAAAAAATCCGCTTCGTGATTTCTTTGTAATATTAACAATGTTTTTCAAGTAAAAGTTTGTTTGCTATTTTTTGTATAAGTATATTGTTTGCGCTTTAACCAAATCCAAATTATCGTCTAAATTTCGAACTTTTTACTCTGAAATTTTTGATAATTTTTGGGTATGCCGTTTTATTGCCCAGGGAATTTAAGTATAACCAACAATGTGCAGCTAAAAATTCCCGTTGATCTTTTTAATTTATTTGCCGCCCGTCTTTTGCAGTTTTTTTCATTTAAAAAATGCCATTTATAAAACCAGCGTTGATTTTTTTGGTATCTTTTTACAACAATCATAATGTGTAATTAAATACCTTCAATTTTTTTCTTTTTATTTAAAGCGTTATTAAAAATATTTAGTTCACTAAAGGCTCGTCAGGATTCCACCAAATTGAGTTTTGAATGAAGCACGTTATGTTCGCCTTTTAACGATATACATACATCCATATGGTTATCTTAATTCACAAAGGCCCTAACCAACACTTTTTTCGGAACTGCGTTTTTCACAGATTTTGGTAGGATATATTAAAATACACCTTCAGTAAAAATTTTAACAGTCTGAAAAAATTTTAAAATTGGTTAAATTGGTGATTAGGCCCAAAAACATTGAAGTTACATGCCAATTTCTAAAAATGCCCTACCTGTTTTTGATATATATTTTTTAATGTTTTTGGTTTCTCCAATAAAATTTAAAATTTTGTTGGCTAGGGACTTCGTGAACTAAGGTAACCATATATATGTGTGCATTAAAGCGTTTGGCAATTAATACAATAAAGTAGACTACACATTTGGAAAGAAATTTATAAAACAAAGATATTCAGCAATGAGAAATAAAGCGCGGGAAAGAAAAGTTTAATTTGGTTTTCAAAGATAGTACTTTAACAAAAATCTATCAAAATTGAAACAAATGTAACTTTTTACCACGCAAATTTGTTCTACCAATTTTGGTAATAATTTGCCAAAGTGGCAACCCTGTTTACAAGTAAGTATGTATACCACCCCATAAAAGCGAAAGTGGAAATATTAATAATTATTTTTTCTTGTTCAGGTCAGAGGATCATTTGTGTGTCCATCCACATTCGCTGATGCAGGGATTTACTCCTTTGAAGACGGTGTGCGATATACTGATGAAAAAAGTCTAGAGTATTAGTTGTAATCTCCGTAGTACTATCAGCGATTCTTAATTTTTTGTTTGTTTTTAATTGGAAATACGTCGTAATCTCGTAAATAAAATTAAGCAGGTTTACTAGGTTTCTGTGGTAACAAGACAATTACACGTTTAGATAAATTGCCCTTTATTTTTTAAGTGGTAACGTGTTTGTATCTTAACTTGCGCCGAGTATATTTGGTGTTGTTGAAATCAGCATGCAAAGTTCTATGGACCCATATTTTTGGAGGTTTTCATAGCATAACGGTTGGTGTTTTAGATTTATACTCAATAAGTTCATTAGAGTAAAACTTTGATAAGGATTAATAATCCTTATGATTGTTTGTCAGTTGTAATTTTAATGATTATTATAACTTCCCTTCGTAATCTGGTAATTATTAAATAGTTATAATTAGAAATAATGATTATTTTAATTTTTTTTTTTTTAACCAAATGTAGTTCAAGTTAAGCAGCTAATGATATAATTATTAAATGTAACAAATAATGTGACTAACAAGACTGATTGGAGAAAAGAGTTGAAAACATTACCGTTAATTTACATAAAAAAAAACAAATGTGATGAAATTACGGTATTGAAGACATATTTTTAAAGTTTAGCCAATAGAATGATTAACCAGACTGATTGGAGAAAAAAGTAAAAAACATAAAAAAATTTTATTTTTAAATAACCAAATGTAATTAAATAACGATATTGAAGATCTAACTTTTAAATGTAACCAATATGATGATTAGCAAGACTGATTGGATAAAATGGTAGAAAACATTACTTAAAAATTAAAAAAAACAAAACCAAATGTAATTCAATTTAAGATATTGAACACGTAATCTTTAAATGCAACAAATATAATAATTTTTAAATGATTCATTTATATGCATTATATCAATTGCATCTTTGCTATTTGTATATCTTTCTTATAGTCCCTGTTAATAAAGGATTTGTTTGAATTCCATTAATTTTTTTTTAATATGTACTGGAATTTCAATGAACAATAATAATAATAACAGATTGGCGCTTATACATATGTAAGTGTTGGGCCGAGCTTCTCCTCCGATTTGTGGCGTGCGCCTTGATATTATCACACAAATCAGGAGGAATCCTACAGTTTTACGGCGATTCCGAACGGCGATTGTATTTTTATGAGAAGATGTTTTACATGGCAGAAATACACTCGGAAGTTTGCCATTGCCTGCCGATAGGCGACCGCTGTTAAGAAAAAACCTTTTTTCTATATTTTTTTGCGATGTTGTTTTGACCAGGGCTTGAACCTAGGCTTTGCGGAGTAGAAGCGCGCACTGCTTACCACCGCCTTAAATCCTGATTTTTATCTCGTTTATCCTAAACATACATACATACATATCATGTCATATGATGTCATATCGTGTGATGTTATGCCATTTGATGTCTTGTCATCATGCAATATCATATAATGTGATGAGATGCCAGCATGTAATATCATATAATGTGATCAGATCACATCACGTCATGTGATGGCATACCATGTGATGTGATGGCATACCATGTGATGTGATGGCATACCAAGAGATATCATATCACGCGTTGTCATGTTATGTGATGTTAATTGATGTCATATCATTTGATGTCAAGTGATTTCAGAGGTGGTGAATTCAGGGGTAGTGAGTTAAGGTTTGGTGAATGAAGGTGTACCACGTTCAGGAAAGGTGAGTATATGAGTGGTGAGTTCTCTCTATATCCGTGACTGTCTACATACATATCGTCGATGTTTTTGCAATCGACCAGTTGCAAAACCGCCTAAATCGCCGTTGTGGCAATTATGAGATTTGGTAGCCCTGAAAAGCAGGCATCGAGATTTATGCATAAATATCGTTAAATCGTTATTAAAACAACATATTTCTGAAATAATGGCTAGAGCAAATACCGTCTATCAAGGCAATGCCTTTAAAGAATAAACCGTTTTTTCGCTCTCCTGTAAAACTTGAGTTCCATAAGATAGGCGGTTTTGCAATTGGGCGATGGGCGTTTTGCAAAAACATCGACGAATTGTATGTATGTATATATCCCTTTCTTTATAATAAGTTTATCTCAACCTTTCTTCGATTATCTTAACTTGTATTGTTATCCTCATCCTCATATTTTTCCTTATATTTATGTTTATTTTTACCTTTATGTTTATTCTTTTCTTCATCTACATACTCACTTTCACTTTTGCCTTTAAGTGTATATATAAGTAAAGTGCTTAAATTTACCTTGATCTTAATTTTTTTCTTTGCACATCTTAGTTTTTGTTTTTTATATTTTACCTTTAGTTTTAACCTTTTCTTTATCTTTGTAGTCACCGTTACTTTTATTCTTTTATAAGCCTTAATCTAAAGCTTATTCTTAAACATTGCAAAAAAGTACGAAAACGCTTACCTTTCAAGTAGTTACTAGTTTTAAATTAGTGTAATTAATTCGTTAAATTTTGGCAGGTCTAACTTTACAATTCCAAAAATGTACTCCTTTGATTGTGTGAAATGCAAGGAGCAGTATGTATGTTAACACCCGCTTTCTTACTGGCGAATTGTTACGAATAACAAGTAATTTTTAAGCAAAAAACAAAAAAAAAAATTAAGAGTACAGTTAATCCAATGATCGGATCTAAACTAAATTAGTATGGGACCAACCGTGAGATACCTCACCTTTAAAAAAGGAATTATAAAAATCGGTTAACGTGGTACAAAATTATGCAATAACATACATAAAAAAAAATTCCAACGAATTGAAACCCTCGTCCTTTTTTTGGAGTCGGTTAAAAATTTATAAAGCAAAAACTTGCAACTTCCCCTCAATATCAACTCGGACGTACGTAAACAAATATATTAAAGACCTAATATATGCACCTTTATTCTACATAGACACTCTTCAATTAAAAGAAATACATAGATTTGTTGCAGAGTGTAATTTTGAATTTGAGGCGGTATTACTATGAACAAATATGTTAACGTTTGCGTGACTAGACTAAAAAGACACTAAGGTATGCATTAAAATGCTCAGTTTTGACAATTCGTATACATATGTATAAATGTCCGTATGTATACTTATGCTAATTATTTTTTACACTTATTTTAGAGCTTTTTAGAAAGTCTGGTTTTTGATCTTGTTAATAAATTTGCAAAGAATCGCGTAGATACGTTTAAATAATTTGCAACTTAAAAAGTGGGAATGGAATTAGCATATAATTGCAATTTTTTCATTCAACTTATGTAAGCGGCAAAATTTAATTAATAGAGCTATGCAATAGGTTTGAAAACCTACTTATGTACCCAGAGTGTAGAGTGTATGTATGTATGTATGTTAGCCATTTTATCGTGCGAGATGACGCTCACCCGATCTGGTTTTTATGACGGGACTAAAAATTTATTGGCGCCAAGACTATAAATATCAATATTTATCGCAAAACTAACCTGAACCTGTAATCCCATGGAATAAATATTTTGTGTCTAGCATCAAATATTTTCAGTTCAAGCCCACGGGAGGATTAATAAACTACAAAAGTTTAACTTCGCTTTAGATTAGTGCCAGGCAAAATACACACACAGGCACACATAGCGCAAATAGCCTCGCGAGGCTACTAGCACGGTTGCCACACGATAAAAAGTTTGCTGACTATAATTTACAAAAAAAGTGACCTAAAAGTTACCAAGTATAAAACAACGTTTTATTATACAATAAACTGTAAAAACAAACCTCGGTTATTTGCCATAAATAAGACATGGGTACAATAAATAGTTTTGTTAAAAGAAAACTAAACAAATTCATTGTACATATGAGGCCATCAGGGCCAGAGGAGCCTATCTACAAAACGATTTTTAGTATTTAATATGAGAAAGAAGGATCTATAAAAAAGGTAGCTCTTGTCTTTTGAACGGGATATTAGCCTCAGAAAAAAAATTAAAAAATCGACTTAAGTGCATATATCGAAGCGCTAAAGGGCCTAATTACACTGCACAAACTACTGTTCAAACCTGCTTTTTTTCATTTCCTCTATATATGGATCAAAGATCTGTCAATAAGTATTGAACGTGTGGCATGTTTCGTGATATCAATTCACGGCTCGGCATTTCGCGTTGCATTTCGAACAAATAATATGTGGTATCACCATACATATAATAAAAAGTATAGATGATTTTCAATAAAATAACATTAAGATAAGATTTCCAGGCTTAACCTATTGGACTTTAAACCTCTCAATACAAAATCATGTAAATACTGACGCGATAAATATTGAACATGTAGCATTCCCACGAGATCCATCATTATTTTGAAATTCATCAATATGGATCACGATCCAAACATTACAATAAATATTGAGAATTAGAGAGGCACCCCACACTGTGATAAATTAACGAGTAGACTACCCAGCGATAATTTTCTTCGATATGTGGTTAGTTATTTTTGCTGAGCGCTGTGTTGCCTGATGAACGCAATTGTTTCGAGTAGTGTTGTCACCGCTACACACAACCACAGTACAATTTATCAAATTAATCCAACTTTTTAGTATGACTTCATACACGGTAAACTTGCAAAAAGTTACCAAAATTAAAAAAAGTTGCCAAGCTACCAAGCACTCCAAAAGTTACCTAGTTTGGTCACAAGTAACCAAATGTGGCTACTAGTTGCCTGACGCTGCTTTAGAGCAACACAAAGGCATTGACGAAAATGCTTGTGCAATTTCCCGCCCAAAATGCAACGTTTACAGGTCTATTCTGCACGTGACCGAAGATTTTGTGACCGGAAAATTTTATCACCAAAAAATGTTACCACTTCTTGTCACCGCCTTTCTAGGTACGTTGGTAATGCATTGAAAATATTCAGCAATTCAGCTATGAAGATTTGTGGAAATTCCTATAATGCATATTTCACGGGGCAATATTTTGTTACCAGCTTATGAGATGGTAACCAACTATACCGGTTTCAAGAGAGCACAGAATGCGAAAAAGGTCTAAAAATTGACAGACCCTTTAATTACCGGTTACAAAATTTATGTTACCAGCGCAGAAAAGACTTGTTAATGTAAACATTATTCGAAACCTGAGGCCAACGAAGGCCTCGCTCTGTAGTTCGATTCGATTGTCAATTTGTTCGAATTAGTACGCCTAGTAATTACGCCCGAAATTGGAGTGAAAGTAGTAAAGAAATAATTAGTAATAAATACTAGGTATTGTATTTAAACTTAAGTAAAAAATTAAACTTCATTTTCATAAATATAATTAAGTATTTAGCTCAAAATTTATTTGAAGAATTTCGTGAAAGACAACATTTAGTATTGCATTGCTAGAGACTCCAGAACCCAACTTAATTTTTAAATTATTGAAAGACCTTACTCTACTCATAGGTACCATAGCTACGTACAGTTGGCCGTGAATAAAACAACAGTCATATTTAAGAGTATATAGGCCAACCTTCCCGACGTCTGTCTCAGAGTCGTTCTCTCAAGTAAGTTTTAAAATTCATCCGCTCATCAAACATTTCTTCGGAACAAAATTTGTGTTTTAAGGGCAGACAAATTTTAAAACCTACATATTTCAGAAAATTACCCTTAGGGCTTTATTACACGTAATCGCAAACGCAGTCATTGTTTTGTAATATTTAGTAATATTATGTTGTTTCAGAGCTAGGAAAATAATAATTGGCCACTAAAAATCAAACTAAAGCTTATCTTTATCCCGCGTAATTGATGCAAACGATCAAAATTTTTGAAAAAGTAACTTTAGTTTTTAATATCTAGGCAATACGTTGACCGATTGAAACAAACGAAATGTCGTATTAAAGGTTACACAATTTATTATCTCGCATTCATATATCGTTTTCCCATAAGATTTCAAGTTGTCGATATACTTTGAAAGAACATGCAGAAAATAATCTTTTCTCATACATAAACATTTCCTGTACTTTGTTGATTAAATAACAAAAAGCTTAAGTGTAAAAAATGGTCCGAGTATTATTTAAAACTTTTTTGAGTTCTTGCATGTCTATATTATACTTAAAGGACCATAGGTGTAGTCAATCTCCGATTGAGACAGTTCTGAAAATTATAGTTAATGAAACCAATGCGACTTATTCTGGAAAAGGTATTGTTTGATAGTGAGTTCGAATACTTTCAATCACTAAATAAGAATAAGTGGATCCACATCCATTTTCGGTACATTACTTCTTTTAATTTGATCTATCCCCTTGATAAGCCAGCACAGTAGCATAAAAAGGATACACTGAGATAAAGTGTAGTAAAACTCATGAAGTCCTTGAAAGATCCAGGAAGCTTTTTTGAGGAATCTGAAATCGGAGAGTAATGAAGTGTTTCGAGCTTCAATGGAACTTACGACTCTTCCGCTAATATTTTTAAGTTGTAATGGGAATCGAAGAAACTTTGTTTTTGCCTAATTTTGACTACTGAAAAATATTGGCGAAATAGATCAAAAACGCACTTTGCGAAGTTTACTTTTTTCCAGCTTTTTATGAAACAACAGGAAAAGTCTGCTAATTTATCCAATTCCCTTTAAAAGCTGCATCAAGTTTAGAGAAAATAATGGGTACTACCGTAAGTATATTCGAAAGCAGTTTAAATATATTCCAGAAATCAAACAGCGAATATGGGTCAAATACCTAATGTCCCAATTTGAGGCCCTCAACTACAGAAAATATGAAATTTGAAAAAATGCCAGACCAAGGACTGTATTGGCGAATAAAATTAATATAAAAGTTAAAAATTGTATAATACGTTTCAATAGATTAAGAAATGCATTCCAACAATTGCAAAGGTTGAGCGTTTGTAGATTTAACACCGTCATTCGAGGGTACATCGGAATTACATATTTTAGTAAAGGGTTAATTTTTCGTAGTGGCTGTTCTAAATGCAAAGTAAAATGTTTAGGAGAATACATAATATGAGTTTGTTAATTTCTTCCTTTTGACCACTTTTTTCCATGCCGACAAGTAAATGTTATATATCACAGTAAAGGAAAAAGAAAAAAATAAGAATAAAAGTTCATCTGATCAAAAGATGATTGTTCCTAACGTACCTTTAGGTCAGCAAACGTCGGAAAAAGGTACAATAGAGGATAGAGATGCTAATAATACGGGTCGTGCAAGAGGTGGTGGTGTATTATTTAGTAGCTGTGCAGCGCAAGTATCGCGCGTCGTTAATTTCATTGGATAATAATGACTCCTTGCTGGACCAGCTTTGTCTTAGCGTAAGTGGCTCTTCCCTGCAAAAATCGTTGGACCATGTAGTCTATTTGTGGTAAATTGGAGTACTTACAAAAGTGTTCCTCTGTCATGCTGTATCGGACCAACTCGTGTCTCTGCGCCAGCTTATTGTTTGTTATCCGATCACTGCTCATGTTTTAACGAAATGTCATTGAAGTTGATCATTTGAAAGCACATTTGCATGTCTGGCTGTAGCTGAACGTGTAGAGATGCTCGCTGTTAGTTCTTAGCTCCCAGCATGTTCGGGTTCGAATGCCGTCAGAGGCAACATGTAATTTTTAATTTTTGTCTTGGTTTTTATTAATTTCGAAAAAGCATTTGAGAAGTGAAGAACAAAAG
>NW_016158599.1:11118-121094 GCF_001687245.7 Rhagoletis zephyria
TTTGAAAGCACATTTGCATGTCTGGCTGTAGCTGAACGTGTAGAGATGCTCGCTGTTAGTTCTTAGCTCCCAGCATGTTCGGGTTCGAATGCCGTCAGAGGCAACATGTAATTTTTAATTTTTGTCTTGGTTTTTATTAATTTCGAAAAAGCATTTGAGAAGTGAAGAACAAAAGGGTGTACAAACGAAAAAATATAACAACAATGCCGTTGTTAATATGTTGGAGTAGTTTTGTGCTACTCTGGTGTAATGCAGGGATGGAGTATATGGTCCTGCCCTAGGACATCGCAATGTTAATTGGACCATTTTTTTATATGAATTGTATTCTGTATTCTTACTTGGTCTCATAGTTATTGCAACTCCGGTCTTACTCCAACTAATGTTTCTTCCTTGTTTGAATCAGATTTCATTGATAATATTTTAAGTTTGAGTCTACTTCAAGTTAATAACTTCAAAAATAAGCTCGATAGAATCTTAGAACTAATCTTTGTGAGTGATACTATTATCTTTAGTATGACTGAGTGTTTATCCCCAGTCTCTTCTCCTGATATGTATCACGTTCCTCTGGTTTTTAAGGTTGACTTTTACGAATTTGCTTTAGTTATTCCACTGACAAAATTGCCTTCAATTACAAACTATATGACTTTTCAAGACTCGATTTTTTATTCGCGGAGTACAGTTGGGAGGAACTCCTCTCCAGTAGTGACATCGCCCACTGTTTTGATATTTTTAGGTCTGTTGTGTACGAAACTTGTATAAATCATATCCCTGTCATCAAATGTAGACTCTGAAACTTCCGTGGTATACTAAGCGCTTGAAGAAACTTAAGAATTTAAGGAATAGGTATTATAAAAAGTTTAAATCAACAAATATTCAGATTGTTTATGACAAATACCGCCAATATTTGAAGGAGTTCAACTGTTTGTTTTTTATATAGGAGTTATATTCTTCACTTTGAAAATAATATTAAGTCGAATCCTAAAGCCTTTTAGAAATTTGTAAAGGCTAAGAAGGGATGTTGCACAATTCCATTTTCAGTTTTCTTAAATGAACAAATAGCGCGCAGTCCTCATGACGTTGCTAATTTATCTAATCTTACCGCTGATGATGGCTCTGACTATAGTGATTTCCCATCTGATCTGATCCGCATTTGGTTTTGGATCATTGACTCTCTCATCCGATGACATATTATCTGGGATCTCAAAGTTCAAATCCAGTATTGAAATAGACATTGATGGTCTCTCATCACTTTTGTTAAAAAGCTGTGCCGCTCTGGTACTTCCACTAAAAATAATTTTTAATAAATCGCTAACCTTGGGGGTTTTCATTGATGCCTTGAAAATGGCCTCCATAACTCCTATCTTCAAAAGTGAGAATATAAATGTTGTAAGTAATTACAGACCGATATCGAAATTTACTAATGTCTCTAAGCTTTTTGAATGTTGGATTAAGGATAAAATTTATTTTCCGGCCAAGAGTTTGATTTGCCCTAATCCGCGCGTGTTCGTATCTGGTCGTTCTACAATCACTAATCTGGCAGTCTTTAGTCATAATTGCATCTCGGCATTTTCTGCTGGATACCAAGTAGATTGTATTTACACTGACTTTTCTAAGGCCTTCTATATGGTCTCACATGCGATTTTGTTAGACAAACTCGCTTGTATAGGTTTTCATTCTACGTTTCTACAATGGCTCAAGTCTTACTTGAATCAGAGGCGATGTGTAGTCACTGTAGATAACGCTCAGTCGGAATTTTATTTTGCTACTTCTGGCTTTCCACAAGGTAGCATTCTAGGTCACTTGCTTTTGATTTTGTTCATAAATGACATACGTTCTTGCTTTTCTTATGCTAAATTTTTTTATATGCTGATGACCTGAAGGTTTTTTCAATTGTTAAGAATACAACTGACATGAAAAAACTTTAGTATGAGCTTGATAACTTATATTTGTGGCGCTTAGGAACTCACTTACCGCTCAATGTTAAAAAATGTTTTCATGTCACCTTCTCGAAACCGCGCAGTATGTTGAAAACTCAGAACCGTATTTCAAATGATACTTTACAGTTGGTTCAAGAAATTAAGGATCTTTGTGTCATCTTTGATTCTAAATTTATGCTGAACATGCTAGAAAAAATTATGCCCGTAACTCGCCGATTGAGCGTGCTATTAATGAATTTAATCAGATCTGAAATTCTATCGAACTTGGGAAAGACCTATTCCCAATTTCTATCGAATTGGGAAAGACCTCTCCGAGCCGTTCGCCACCAAATGGGGGTTCAGACAGGGCGACTCCCTTTCATGTGACTTCTTTAATCTGATGTTAGAAAGGATAATAAGAACTGGAGAACTGAACCGCTCAGGAACAAGAGCGTGCTAGTGCTGGCTTATGTCGATGTCATCGACATCATCGGTAACAAAAATCGTGAAGTCTGTTCTGCCTTTTCCAAGTTGAGTCAGGAAGCAAAGCGAATGGGTCTGGTGGTAAACGAGGACAAGACGAAGTATATCCTGTCATCAAACAAGCAGTGAGCACATTCGCGTCTTGGCACCCACGTCACTGCTGACAGTTATAATTTCGAGAAAGTAGAGAATTTTTTTACGTGCGAACCAGCATAAACACCGAAAATAATGTCAGCATGCAAATCCAACGCGGCATAACTCTTGTCAAAAAGTGCTACTTTGGACTGAGTAGGCAATTTAGGAGTAAAGTTCTTTCTCGACGTACGAAAACCACGCTCTGTAAGTCGCTCATCATGCCTGTGCTGGTATATCGCGCAGAAGCATGGAAAATGACAACTTCCGATGAGGCGGCTCTTGGTGTGTTTGAGAGAAAGATTTTGCGGAGGATTTTACGGGCCTTTACGCGTTGGCGACGGCGAGTACCGCAGACGATGGAACGATGAGCTGTATGAGCTTTATAACGATATGGACATAGTACAGCGAATTAAAATACAGCGGCTCCGCTGTCTTAGCCATGTTGTTCGAATGGACACCGACGCTCCTGCTCTGAAAGTATTCAACTCGGAACCCGCTGGTGGTAGCAGAGGAAGAGGGAGGCACCCACTGCGATGGAAAGATCAGGTGGAGAAGGACTTGGCTTCAGTTGGCACAGAGGAGAAACGACTGGCGTGCTTTGCTGAACTCGGCAAAAATCGCTTAGTCGGTTACAGCGCCAAATAAGAAGAAGAAGAAGCCTAGAGGTGCCCCTAGGTATTTTACTTCCTGTTAACCTTGAAGGTTTAGATTGTATTGATAGGGTTGACATCCAGACCCTGAAAAGTGCACTATTCAACAATCTTATTAGGATTCGCTGGTCCGCTTCAGACTTTACAGCACGAAGGCTGTCTTACTGATTGACATGGAGGTTTTTGCGATGGTCATTCTTTTCCGATTTGGGAATGAAGACTAACCTAACTTTCGTCCAAAGACTGCCCAAATAGGTGACAGGGCTAGAAACTCTTGTTAGATCCCCTATAAGCGTGTCTGCCCACACTTTATCATATTTTCTGGGCCTGGGATAGCTGCGGTCGTGATGCTATGTACCAAAGAGTCCGTTAGAAACTTTAAATAATATTTCCAGGGCTTCGGAGAAACGTTTTTTTTTTCGTTGCTCCTCTCTAGCTCCGCACCGGTATTTTACTTTGCTCCGAGCTCCGCTCCCGCTCCCAATCAAAAAACCTTTTTTATAAGGATGCGCGATGCCGACACGATATTCAATATATCAATATCGTTGTTCAACATATCGGTTAATTTATAATATACATTTTATATCGATGTCAGGTGCTGCGATACAATATTGATACAATATTTTGTCGTAAAAGTTTTCTCTACGTTCTCTAGGCTTCTTAACTGAAAACAAAATTGAGTATGTATATAACTAGTTGGAAAATGTGTTCGTTCTCGCAAAACAGCTTTTGGTATCAGAGTGTCCAGATTTTGCGATTTCGCGCGAATTTCGCGATTTTTTTTTTAGATATTTGTGCGTAAAAATTTAAGAAATCGCCATTGGCGATTTTTTGCGATTTTTTCCCATGAAATAAATTTTCTGCAATTATAAAAATATGCAAAACTTAGTTTTCCACGATAATTTTACAGGAGAGGCTAATGAACTGCGTGATAAACTTGACTTAAGAAGCATATTAAAAAATTGATAAAAATGTTTAATCACCCTAATCGAAGAAGTTTTGAAACGATTACCTAGTCAATTAAATACTTTTAAAAAGCTTTGATTTTGTCACCATAAACGTATGCGAGTCTCAAGAGGGCGAGTTTCAGGGACCTACCAATTCACTATTTGACTTTGAAGAAGAGAAAAACAGCGGAAACTGAATATTTAAATCTTTTAACTTTCTCATGGAATAACTCTTCTCAGAACCATTCCATCCGACTCTGAATAATTTTGGATAATTGCTTACGGAGTGAAAACCGCAACAGGCAGTAAAATGTTTGGAAATATAAGTAAATTCATATTATTATCCTTGCCGCACTCAGATGCTTTGTTGAGCGCGTTTTTTCCGTAATGAATTCAACAAAAACTAAGATTCGAAATAGGATGAGGTTGGAAAGCCTTAATTGAATAGTTCGAATAAAGTGTTTTATGAAGGCTAATAGTTTCTGCTGCAAAACGTTTCCAATATCAAACAGTATGTTATCAAGGTTGAATACCTCAATATATGACAACAACAGAAATGTAAATTGTAAAATTTGTGGAAATAGCTAATCTCGCCTTATTATAGGTTTTTATTTAATTTTTAGCGCCGAACTCTTAAAAGCGGATTGTGCGATTAATCAATTAATATGAGTTATAATAAATTTGATAATTGCGCAGTCCTATTGAAAAATGTGTTGAAACAAATATTTTTAAAAAGTATGCGTATTTGCAAAGAAAATTGTTTGTACATCACTGTTATATAAGTGATCTGTGTTATTTATTACTACCCTCTGAAGGTATTGTATTCGTTTTTGGTTTTAAAAACTATATTATAGGAAGATCTCATTTTTAAAATAAAAGATTTGTTAAATCGCTTTTATGAATTTTATTTAAAAAAAAATGCCGATTTTTGGCGATTGGAGAAATTGCCCTTTTTATTTAAACAATCTGAACACCCTGTTTGGTATAGTAACCATGAAGAGCAAAAATTCATAAAAATATCAAAATTTCTTAAATCAGTTTGTGATTTTCAAGAAATAAATGCTCATTAATTTATTTCTTCAAAAAAATCTACAGAAAAGGTAAAATACTTCTTGCATAAAAATAATATTAGCTAACCAAGACAAACCAGGGCTGCTGTATGGCATTTTAGGCTTCAGCAGATTCAATTGATCATGAAATTTTGTATACCGAACAAAAACTTAAAAATTGTGTTTTTTTAGGTCATCTGGAAAACCAATTAAACGGTACTTTTTGTACTTCACATTTAGAAATACATATGTACATAGCAAAAAGTTTTTTTTTGACAAAACAACTTCTCTCGAGTGAGGTCAGTGTATCTTTGAAAGTCCTACACTTGCTTGTGAGGAGCGGTAAATCAAAGTTGCTGAACTCTGGTTACTATTTTTTCATATGCGTGCAACTTATCCAAAGTATCTTCGTTATTTGAACTTATGCTTATTTGCCTTTTAATTACAAATATATGTGGTGCGCAAAAAAATATATCTTTATTAACCATTTCGTTTCCGATATTTCCAATATTCAATATATCGGTAATATTTTAGTAGATATATCGGTATCGGATACCGATATACCGAATTTTCATTTTCAAGTACACATCCGTTCTTTTTTATTTATTTAATTACTTGCATATCGAGCCCTAACCGCAAAAAAATTAACCGCCATTTTATTAAATTTTATTTTTTATGCAGATATGCATCTAGAAGCACTATCCCAAGGAAAATTTAAAAAATTGCAACTTGCGTTTAGTTTGCGGTTAGGGCTCGATATACAAATGCAATTGGTTAACCCATACATAGATATATATCTACATATGTACAGCTATTTATATGATCCCAATATGTTTTGTCTTGCAAATAAAATGGCAGATAGTAACCCAGCCAGCAAAAAAAAAACGAAAACGGATTCGAAAAAGGAAAAAAGTGGATGAAATGCGAATTTTCGTCCGTTTAGCAATTCCATTTTCGAATACCTTGAACATCCGTTTTCCACTTAAGAGTGCGTCAGATAAGAACCGAAAATTGTTTTGAAACGTATATATTATTGGCTGTTTTTCTGAAGATCTCCTTCTTAAATTTTCAGTTCAATACGCTTTTCTTCTGCACTTCACAGATGCTTTTTCATGGTTAAAAAAAAAATATATATATAATAATAAGGAAGCGCCTGACGGCGTTCGAGCCCGACACCTTCTGAAAGCTAACAAATACTAGCACTACTACTATGTATATTTTTGCTTTCAAATACTCAGCTTGAACAAATAAAATACAATTATTGCTTTCAAATAACATCACAACTTTCAAACGTTTTCCGGATATTAAAATTAACCAAAATATATGTAAGTCGTTATCTGTTCGCTTCCGGGTAGGAAAACCGCACTTTTTTTGAACGCTTTTGGATTTCTTCGAGGCCGCACTGACGACAAAATTGATGTTTCTCTGCTGGCTACTATGACTGTTGGGCATTGTGCAATGAACAGATTGCAAAGTAAAAATAAATAAAAAATTATAATTTATAATTTATTAATCATTTAATGAAATTTCTTTAAGGAGCTAAAGAGGAAATGAATTTTTTAAGCATTTGGCTCCAGCTCCGCTCCGCTCCGAAGCTCTGAATTTTTCTTTTACCATTATTTTGCTAAGTTTCAAACTGTTAGCGCGTGAAGTCAGATATAAGTTTAATACGAAACTAATAAAGCATAAATCTAAATTATATGTACATATGTATATCTTACAGCAAAAATTTATATTTTCCAATGTGAAGGTTTTGAAATCGTTTCCCAATTTTAGACAAACTATAAATATTTTGCTTTATAGCGGCTTCCTCAAATGTAGTTAGTAGAGCGATAAGTTCCATTTTATGCCTTAATGGCATTATTATATTTGAAAATGAAAAAAAAAAAACCTATTTCAGCTTGTGACGTGTACGAGAGTATTTTGTGACGAGTAAGGGTCCATTTCACCAGCGTGGCAAATGCAGCGGAATTAAAAACGAGTGATTTTAAAGCAAAAAACAAAACCAACTTCAGTTCTCATATAAAAGTTTAAGATTGTCGTTAATCTCTTCATGATTCAATGATCGGATTTAAACCAAATTAGAATGGGACCACCTGTGGAGAAACATCTTTCCTTTAAAGAAAAAATTATTGAAATCGGTTAACGTGGCCCAAAGTTATGCGGTAACATATGTACATAAAAAATAAAAAATAAAAATAGTCCGACGATTTGATAACCTTCCTCCTTTTTGTGAAAGGCAATATTCATACCGCTATTGGATAATATGTTGCTCGATCTCCGAGAAAGATTGCCGAAAGAGACATTAAACGTTTTTGATTTGAACTTATTACTTCCATCTAGAATTGGGGAATATAATACGCTAGATGAAAAAATAATATTTTCTAATGCGTAAAGAATGCGCTTGGAAAACGATACGAAATTTTCTTAGAAAAAAACGTTATCAATTTGGAAGGAGAATGGAAAGTGTGGTCAGAACGATGGACAATTAAGGTAAGCGAAAAGCAGCAGCAGCAGAAGTTCTTGGTAAATGTGACGAATATACTTTTCCATTGATTAACAAACTTCTCCACTTTCTGGCCACATTTCCAGCTAGTAACGCTACTTCAGAAATAAGTTTTTTTAACCCATCGCCGGTTAAAAACATGGTTTCGTAGTACCATGAATGAAGTTCTGATAGGTCTAGCACTTTTACTCGTACACTTAGATAATGAAATTGACGATGGATATTTAAATTTGGGAGCGGATTAGAGCCGCGGTTGTTGCCTAGTATGTAATATGAAACGAAAAATAAATGTAATTTTCCATTCATAAGCATCCTTAAGAACGGAAGGCCAATAAATAATACAGTGGCTATGTACTCACTCTTATAAAACAGTTGCATTATTTCACATTTTATGATTTTACGTCATAATTATTTCATTTGTTTATCTGTTGGCTGTTTTTTATGGGAGTTTTTACACTTGAACATTTGGTTAGCTCCTACATTTCCAGCCACTTGATCGTGTTTAGCACATAGTCGCTCATGCATGCATACTTTCATATGTATCTACATACTATGTATGTAGGTATCACTGGTGAAGGCCTTTGACGAAAGTGCAATTCTGGATGTGCTTGTGATAAGAATGATATCAAAGGTAAATAGGCTTAGAACAATTGGCTAAGAGCTTATAAGAACAGGCACGTGCATCTACATATCTACTCTTTTGGCTGCATTGGATCTATAATACGTGTATCTGAATTTAATGTGTGCGCATTCGAATTTTCACATCATTTGCTCGAGATACTAGCAGCGATCTGGTACTTAATAGAAAACGCGACTGTAAAACGATACTACTCCTAAAGCCGACATTGCATAGCTGGCTGATAGCTTGCCGAGTGAAGACCTCCTCCTCCGCTACGTGATCGTAGTAGAGTATAAATGTATTAAGAAAAAAAAAACAACATACTTATAAACAATTTATAAACAAATTATAACAACAAAGAGCGAAGTGTTGTGAAGTGAAAGAAGTTAAATAAGCGCCAACTTTCAACTGTGGCAAAGCTTTAAAATTCGATTCAAATGCTAAAGAGTTGCAAACTTTAATTGACAGTAGTGGAAAATTTCTGTTTCAATTTATCGTTCGTATAAAGTGTGCACATACAAACATTCATACATACGCACTCACATGAGTGTGAGTGTGCTTTCTGCGTCTTCAGGAGGAGAAAGAAACCAAAGCTTAAACGATGGTCGACAGCAGTGAATCGAAATACCAGTACTTGGCTGGCATCTGCGGTTAGTATGAAGCGATCAAAGCGAATAAAACGATCAATTTTTTTATTGAATCAAACTCTATTTTCTTGTTATCCTTTGGGATGCACGCATGTGAAAACTCGTCAATTGATTAATTATTGAAACAGTGATTTTTTTGTCTGTTTCTTGTGCAATTCCAGCGGCTTTTGGTCGATGAGCTTGTTCTTTTTTTTTTTTTGATATTTGAATATGAATTCAACTTTGTGTTTCGTGTGAATTGCATACTTATTAATTCGAACAAGATACTGGTTGCGCGCGTGTGATTTAAATTTATGAAAAATATGTTCAGATTAGGTATAAATATTAAAATGAATGTTGCTCAACCTGTTTCGCGCGCACTTTCGATGCCATTCAATGAATGCATAGAACAGACGCACCCGTCATTCGCTGGAGATGTGACAAGTAAAATTGCTGGGTGTTTGCAAGTACATATGTACATACATATCTGCGCTTAAGATCACCGACTTTGGCAGTCTTGCAGAATTTCCTTAGAATTGCGTTCGTCCGCTTCATGGCTAAAAACCTTCAAGTAAATTTTGAACGCTTTATCTACGATTTTGTGGACCCTTTTAGCCTTTTAGGGTAGATATCTGTGGATATTTGGAAAAACCAATTCTATCGGGTGAGATTATTTTCTCTTCAAAGCAGTAATTCATTGAGTTATCGAATTATATATTTTTATTTGCAATCATTAATAGAGGAGTAGCTCAATATGCCATCTCAATGACAATTAAAGGAAAGTTAAGCACAGAGGTTGTTTTGCCAAAAGCCAACAGATATGTACATTTGTATGTACAAACATACATAGGTAATCAGTTACTTAGGTTACGTGAACGTATTAATGAAAGCCTATCCTTGCAGACAGTACTTGAATAATGCAAATATTGAATACCTACTTTGATTCTAGTGCCTCCATTCAAGTGCAGATAAAAAAGTACCTATAGCTAATAAATATGTAAATCTCGATGTGATGTGATACTCGAAAGGGTTTGGCAATGAAAAAAGTTATAACTCGACTGAAGTGTGTGTGTGAAATGGTGAGAATAAAATGTTAAGCATACGAAAGTAGCAATGCAAAGTAGAGAGTGTCTACGAATTGTTTTTGTTTTTTTTTTTCAAAGCAAAACACATATATATATAAGGGTAGCGTTAACAGCCCTTCTATCTCAGTAGGACTGATGGTAGAACGGTTGGCATTACATCATTATTATTTATTGCAACAATTTAAAAATATCTTAACTGTGAATAATCTACAATCGATAGAAGTTGCACAACTTGTAATAAAATTTAAAAACTTTTATATAAATTTAAATATCGTTCGCTTCCAAAAAAATATACCTATATTTTCAGATAAGGTTTATCATGAAAATCGGTAGAAAAAAAGCGTATATCATGCAATTATCTATAAAGATTTTTGCGACACATGTGTGATAGATAATAAATGAATGTAAATTTTAAGAACAAACACTTGAATTTCAATTTGATTTAAGTTAATTACATAAGATTAAATACGAGTACACACGCTTTTCTATAATTTACTGATATATGTAGAGGTTAATACCGTCCACTTCGTAGTACATACATACATACATACCTAGGTATTTCTTCGCCCATAAATATTTGGTATACCTCGTTGAAGTTAAAATGTATGCCCTAAAAAGCTTAATTAAAAAGAATTACAAAACAAAAAAACTTTAATTGGTGAAATAAACTAAACAATGTTATCAGCTTTTTAACCATGATTAACAGAGTTGTGCAGAATTAGGGCAACCAACCAACCACCTTTAAATTGTTTTAATAGAAAAATTAAGGACAAGTGTACATTTGAGTGTGTCAAATAAAACGGCTATTTTTTTTTCTTTCGATCGCATATGAAAGTTTCGTTGTCGGGCACTAAAAAATAAGTGTGCCGAAATTTCATGTTTCAGTAGGCGCATTTTCAATGAAAGGAACTTTTTCCACTACGTTTTTTTAATAAACAATTAAATATAACAAATAAGAAGAACAGCCAGCAGCCCATTAATTTTTAATACAATAGGTGCAAGTTTAAAGTAGCTAGGACTTTCCGTGGATTTGTGGCAATTTTGTTTTGTTGAAGGTCTCGTTAGTTTCCTCCCATACAAACAAATCATCGAACACACTTTGTCTGGAAGAAAATTAACGCGGCCTTAAATAAATTTCCAAAAATTAATGCTAAGCTCTACCTAGTTCAAACTCGCACTTGTTGTACTAAAATTGTTGTTTTTTATTTGCTATACTTAATTTTTTTTTTAAGAAAAAGTATCGGGAAAAAACTTTGTTTACCTTCCTTTTATTAGCTCGGGATTCTCAAGTTCCATACCTGATGACAGTACGAATGGCAATTATAATAGGGAGGTTTTAGTTTTTTAAACTATAATTTTATTTAAATAAAACTTCTTATTTTTGGGAGCGCTAACTGAAAAATGTGTTTTTTTGTGTTTTATTTGACCTCCCAGCGATTTATATTTTGACGACATTTTCCTGCATCGATTATTTTTATTTTTATTCGAATCAAATCAAAAATCGATTTTTTTATTTCGATCTGGCATTTCTATTTATTTATTTATGTATTTGGTCTACAGAAAAATGTTTTCTTGTAGACAAATGAGAATAAAACATTTAGATATTTAAGTATGTGTGATATATTACAGAGTAGACGAATCATACATATTAATTTGTAATAATAATAATAATAAAATAAAATAACAGATTGGGTAGCTGGCGAGGCCTAGTCTCCAGTGTACTGTTTCTTAATGGTAAAAATGAGTCGAAGGTGTCAAAATAGTCGTATTGCTTATTAAAGTCCTGGCATAGGCAACGAAAAGCATCATGCATTTCAAAATTCGTTCTACAAATAGTTAGTTCAATGGGCTTGTAATGTCAGAGGGTCTAGAAGGAATACAAAACGTCATCTGGTTCAGTAGAAAGGGACTATTGACCATCCCGTTCAAGATCTCAATAATGAACAAAACCCTCTTAAGGAAAACTGCAGCTATATATGTACATGGAAGATGAAAAGCTTTGTAGACTAAATTTGTTAGATATGCGTTTATATAAAATACATATCTGCAGTTTTACCATACGAGTTTTTTCTTAATTTCGATTTTGTTTTTGTTTAAATGCGATATATACGGGTATATGTATGTACATGTAAATCTGTTAAATTATATACAAACAAAGCTCAGTTAAAAAGCAAAGCAACATGCAGCTTAAAGTTATTTTTCGTAAAAACACACCTTCTTTGGCCCTATAAAGTAGCAAATACTTATAAGAAGGCAAGGCGATTTTTTAACAGTTAAAGGAAAGGGAAGGATTTTCTTTGAACTGAGCGCCATACCTAATTTGAATAGTTTTATTCCATTTTTAGCTTTCATTTCCGGCTATTTGTAAACGTTATCCATACGCGAAAAATTACAAGCAAATATCCGTTTTTTTTGAACTTGTAAATTAAGAACTGGTTGTTTTTTCAAACTGACTTTCTTCGAATAACTTACAAACCGGTTTTGGAAAAATGTGGAATAATCGAACACCCGTGAAGGTGCTATTAAATGCAGATTTTTGTGCTTTATTTTCAGAGTTTCAAAACTATTCATGCCAATTCGAAACAGTACTTTACGTTGCAAATATTATAGGTAGTTCTCTTTCACTATGATATTTTCATATGTATTACATGCACCTAGGCGCACCCAATGAGGGGTTTGAGGTTCAAAAGATTGCCTGCTTTGACCTTTTTCTGCGCAGGAACTAAGCCGCAAAAGAACCAACACTTTTTTGAGAAGTGTGAACGAGATGCACGTTTAAGCTGATTTTTCACCGCTTCCTACACAAATTTATAAATTCGCCGCCTGCACATATCTTTAAAAAATCGAGAGAAAAGTAACGAAATTTCTAAAGAAAATCCTTATTTAGCACGTCATAAGCAGTTGTGGCTAAGGAGCACCTCGTATGTTACATCAAGGATAATCAACAACGATATAGTATATACTACATTAGGGCGGGTCAATTTTTTTCGACATATTTTCTAGCAGATTCGGATTCTACATATGATTCTAAGAAAAAGTCCTTTAGATCATAGCTCTAAAACTAATTTCGAGCCTGTGCAATTTTAAAAGAAGATATCTTTAATAAATAATAAGTTAATATGCAGATTACAATTTACTAAAGTGTTAAGATTTTAGTTTTAATATAAACTTGTGCTTGGGAATTGTTTGACACCAAATATTAATTTCTGATATCGATTTTTTATTTAAAGAACCGCAAGAGCCGCAAGCCGTTTTTTCTATTCAAACCTCGAGAACGGCTGTACCGATTTTTTTAAATTTTGGACACCTTCTTCTTCTTTTTTGGCGCTGTAACCGCCTAAGCGATTTTGGCCGAGTTCAGCAAAGCACGCCAGTCGTTTCTCCTCTGTGCCAACTGACGACAATTGGAAACGCCAAGTGAAGCCAAGTCCTTCTTCACCTTATCTTTCCAACGCAGTGGGGGCCTCCCTCTTCCTCTGCTACCACCAGCGGGTTCCGAGTTGAATACTTTCAGAGTTGGAGCGTCGGTGTCCATTCGAACGACATGACCAAGCCAGCGGAGCCGCTGTATTTTAATTCGCTGTACTAAGTCCATATCGTTATAAAGCTCATACAGCTCATCGTTCCATCGTCTGCGGTACTCACTGTCGCCAACGCGTAAAGGCCCGTAAATCTTCCGCAAAATCTTTCTCTCAAACACTCCAAGAGCCGTCTAATCGGATGCTGTCATTGTCCATGCTTCTGCGCCATATACCAGCACGGGCATGATGAGTGACTTATAGAGCGTGGTTTTCGTACGTCGAGAGAGGACTTTACTGCTAAATCGCCTACTCAGTCCAAAGTAGCACTTGTTGGCAAGACTGATTCTGCGTTGGATTTCAATGCTGACATTATTATCGGTGTTAATGCTGGTGCCCAAGTAAACGAAGTTCTCTACTTTCTCGAAATTGTAACTGTCAACAGAGACGTGGGTGCCAAGGCGCGAATGTGCTTACTGTTTGTTTGATGACAGGAGATACTTCGTCTTGTCGTCGTTTACCACTAGACCCATTCGCTTTGCTTCCCTATCCAACTTGGAAAAGGCAGAACAGACTTCGCGGTTTTTGTTGCCGATGATGTCGGTGTCATCGGCATAAGCCAGCAATTGCACGCTCTTGTAGTAAATTGTTCCTGAGCGGTTCAGTTCTGCGGCTCTTATTATCTTCTCCAACATCAGATTAAAGAAGTCACATGAAAGGGAGTCGCCCTGTCTGAAACCCCGTTTTGTGGCGAACGGCTCGGAGAGGTTCTTCCCAATTCTGACGGAGCTGGTGGTATTGCTCAACGTCATTTTACGCAGCCGTATGAGTTTTGAGGGGATGCCAAGTTCAGACTTAGCGGCGTATAGGCAACTGCTTTTAGTACTGTCAAAAGCGGCTTTAAAGTCGACAATTAGGTAGTGAGTGTCGATCCTTATCTCGCGGGTCTTTTTCAAGATTTGGCGTATTGTGAATACCTGGTCTATGGTGGATTTCCCAGGTCTAAAGCCACACTGATAAGGGCCAATCAGTTGATTGACGGGTGGCTTCAGTATTTCACACAATACGCTCGATAAGACCTTGTAACCTATGCTTAGAAGGCTGATCCCGCGGAAGTTGGCGTGAATGGCGGGGTCACCTTTCTTGTGGATTGGCCAGAGCACACTTAAATTCCAGTCGTCGGGCATGCGCTCATCTGACCATATTCTGCACATGAGTTGATGCATGCACCTTATCAACTCCTCGCCGCCGTACTTGAATAGCTCAGCTGGCAGGCTGTCAGCTCCAGCGGCTTTGTTGTTTTTCAGCCGCGTTATTGCTATACGTACCTCGTCATAGTCAGGCGGTGGAACGTCGACTCCGTCATCATCGACTGCGGGCTCGGGTTCTTCTTCTCCACAACTTTCCGTGCTGCTACCATTTAGTAGGGCGGAAAAGTGTTCCCTCCATAATTTAAGTACGCTCTGGACATCAGTTACTAGGTCGCCATTATTGTTCTTACAGGAGTGCGCCCCGGTCTTTAAACCTTCCGTAAGTCGCCTAACTCTCTGGTAAACTTTTCGGGCATTCTTCCTGTCGGCCAGCATTTCAAGCTCTTCGCACTCACGTATTTCGGCCTATCTCTTCTTATTGCGGCAAATACGTCTCGCTTCCCTCTTCAGATCCCTATAGCGGTCCCACATAGCGCGCGTTGCGCCCGCTAGGCCCTGTAGGCGGCATCTTTTTTGCTGTGCAGCTTCCTTACACTCCTCATCGTACCAGTTGTTCTTTCGGGCTCGCTGAAATCCGACTACTTCTTTGGCGGCGGTACTTAATGAGCGGGAAATGTGGTTCCACTCAGTGTTGATACTTGAAGTACAATTGTACTTTTTTCAGTGCAATTAGTTTTCAAAAGTAAAAAAGTGCAATTTACTGATTTTAAGTACAATTTCAACATCAGAAAATACTTTTATGTAGTACAAAACGCTGAAATCTCTGCCAGCACTTTGATTATCAATCCGTTTGCATTTATTGTAATTTTGAAAGTAAATGTGATTGTGAATGCCGCATTAGCGTTGAGCGTTGCGGAGATTACAATTTTTTATCACCGGTGGGTGAAATATGTAACCGAATAATTCGGGGGTTGAAAGTAAAAAATTTCACGTAAATTTCACGCGTTGAAACTAAAAATTTCTATTGTGGACTTCCATTTTAGTGTTTCTGATCTCATTTGGTGTAATTTATTTTCCCTAATATAAACTGATCTATCTCCTGTCTTAATTTTGTAGTTATTGTTTTCATATTTGAATATACATCCCGCTACAAAATTATACTGTTACCCAGGTAAAGTATAAGTCATTGTCTAACGAAACGAAATAAAGCACCGATTCAAAGATTGAAAATAATCAAAAAATTTTCATCAAAATTTCACAGTTTTTATTTGTAGAAATTTTTTGGGTAAACAGTTTTAAATGTCTAAAAAATACCATTGGTTTTTGGCTTTTTTTTTTGTTGATGTTGAATGTTGGCATTTTATTTTATATGGAAGGAAATGCGTAGCACCGTTGTTGACTTTTTTCTTCAATGAGCTATAAATACTTTCATAAAAAAAATTAATGCGAAAAAATTAAATATATATCATAAACTGGGTAACCATAAAATTTTATCGCAGTGTCCTTTTTAAAATGTGGCATATAATTTAAGAATTTATTTGTGTATACTAAAGTTAAACTGTAAACTTAAAGAATTTTAGTGGCACTTTCTGTCATAACTGTCTTTGACTTTGTGGGATAGTTGGAGATATCTCAATGATAAGTTACGTTAAATTAAGTCTACACAAACCGAAGCTGTACAATGAACGCACAAGCCATTACTGGGACGGGGGTGGTTTCGCAACGAAATACACGCTTATATAGCGAGCCGCTTGCTCCAAGTAGACACCCGCTTACAGCCGCACCTACTGGTGAACAGACCGCATCTCGCACATGGATTGCTCACGTTGCCCAGAGTGCGCGAACGAGGACGCAAGAGTCGGGATTGAGTATAGCCATGCAACTGTAACTGCATACACAGCGCAACGACTATACCCAATTGCACTCCAATTTGGACACCTACTACAGAATTTTCAAGGATGGTTAGAGGCTGAAACAAATTGAAATATATAAAGGGGGTCTGGCACCTCTCATACAAACCAAGTTTTTCAACCTGCATATCTCTGGAAGTATTCATGGTAAAGTACTGCAACTTGGTATGTTGATATAAAAATCAATAGCATAGGCTGACTTCCAAAACGTATCAATACAATGTTTGGAAACTGTTATACTGCGTTATTCAAACTGTTTTTATATGCAGAGTTGCGCAACATTGCAACCATATACATTGCATATTTTAAATATTCAATATAGCAATAGCAAACAAAGCATCAATTTTGTTTCTGATGCGCTGATTGCTCTAGCGATGCGTTTCGATAACTTTTCGGCTGCGTTTTGGAACAGTATACATTGTCAATATTTTGTAGTTCGACGTTATGGAACCCTTTACTATACTCATTGAGAAAAATCTGTTGGAAAAACAGGCGTGGCACCTCCCATACAAACCGAATTTTTCATACTACATATCCCTGAAAAAGTTCATGAATTCGGAGATATATGAAATGAATCGCATACTCATGGAGAAAAATTAGGGTTATTTGAAAAGGAGCCGTGGCGCCTTCCACGCGTACTGAAACTTTAACCTATTATGTACAGCGTGTAAAATAATAGATGTCGCGCTTAATTTTGAATTACGATGTGGTTGCTTTATTTCTATTAATTAATGATTCATTCATAAAAACTATTTAGGACATGTTTTAAGCATTAATTTCAATCTTCGTACTCTTGATTTGCAGGACTTGCTTTAAACACTTGAGAAAATTTTCCTGGCCGGCACGGTCGGGTTCGTTTGATATTTCGCCCCATATTTTTGTAAAATCCTTTTGGAAATTATTTATATTATTTACGTTACCTAGTTTTCTTGGCATACAGCCCCAAACTCTCCAATCCGATGGGTTTAAGTATAAACAAGATTAGGGCAATTTTTCCGTTGAGATATAATCTGGGAAAAAATTTATTTTTACCAAGTCCTCGAATTTCTCGCTTTGCTTGTCGGGAATGAATCCTGTTGAAAACAAAATGTTCCATTTCCAGGCATTTGCACTGCATTAGGATCAGATGGCATATTAATACAGTTTTAATACATACACGAACTATTTTGGCCCTTTTATCGACAAATTGAATTGTATGCTGGACATTTTGCGAATCGTGCCCAACCTCATCGCGAGAGAAACTTTTTGGAACCACTTAATACTTTTCTTAGCTCAGGAGATATAGGACATTTTATTTACGTAATTTTCATTATCTTTGGGATTAAGAAATGTCAAAACCACGAATTATTTTTTCTTATAAGCCTTTGGATAAAGGTTTACACTGAATATCTACTCCACGGACTGTTAACTAATTTAAGGCTCTTACACAGCTTTCTTATTGAAAGAAAGCAATTTTTTTGAATATGTTCACACACAGATTTCTCGACCTTTTTGTTGTAACTTATAACAGTTTTCGTCCACTTTATTCCATATTTTGAGAGTACTGGCTAAAAAAAATCTTGTTTCAGTGAGCTGAATAAATATTTTGTCAATTTCTTAAGGATTCAAAGTGATCACAAGTTTTCTTGACTTGCCAAAAGGTGTTCTGAATTAAGTAACTTTTCCCGACCGTGCTCCTCAACCACTTACAATAGACTTAAATTTAAAAATAAATTATTCCTAAAAGTTTCCAATTCCTGGACGAAATAACCTAAAATTTAATTATGAGGCTATATATTCCTGAAGAAATATATAAGGTTGTTTAGGTGCGACAGTTATTATTGTACAATTCTTCTGTATGTGAGTTTGTAAGTGAAGTCCTCCTAAATGGCTTGACCGAGATTTTTTGTGTGTGTCTGAGTGGTTCCCTGGATAGTTTTGGTTCACAATTTGACCCGCCAGGTGGCGTTGCTGTCGAGATATTACTAAAAACATTATTTTTGATTCGATTTAGATTATACTCAAATTTTGTATTGGCAACAGTAAGGGCAATAATATGGCGAAAAAAGCCCCCAGATGGCGCTGGAGTCTAGTTATTACTAAAAGTCGTCAAGTGGGAAAAAGTACCATGAACGTTCGATTAAATCGACGTGCTGGACCACTGAGTATAAGAACTCACGTGTATTCCGATTGGCCCAATGGATGTGATATTTCGTCTGAAATAAGTCTATGTATATTGGATTTCTGTGGAACAACGATGCTAACCCATTTTGAAATTGTCACCAACTATCCTATACAGTTTCAAAGACAAATTTACTATCGAACCGAATCATTGTTGCCGCCACGGAATGAAGAAGAAAAATTCATCAAATTTAATTAGTTTTGCTCATTAATCAAAACAGAGAATATATTTTACATGTTTATAAATTTTACCCAGTTCTGGCGTCCTCATAAATTAAACTGCTACCCTGTATCCACTGTTAAAACATGTAAAATTTTTATTTCAAACTAGCAAACACCGGCATACTTCACTGCGCCTTAAAAGTATTTTTGTGTTGTTTGATACCCGTATTTTAATATTTCATTTATTTTATCAATTTCATTAAATACAATCTTTCAAACAGGTGGCAACCCTACTCAAAAATATTTTCGGCAGTAAAGCTTCCTAAACTTCTTCAGTTTCATACCCATATTGCAATGTTTAATTTATCTTATTTTCGGCAGCAAGCCTTCTTAAACCTCATTCTTTTGACAGTCATGTTGCAATATTTACCTCAGCTTATCAATTTACTTGAACTGCAATTTTCAAACAGGTGGCAACTCTTAATTTTTTTTCTTCCTATATTTTAGATTAGACCTCTAGCAATACATCGGGGAAAACTGTATTCAATGTCATGCATTAGTTTTCGAGTAATGTGCGTACAAACATACAGATAGACAAACATTTTGAGAATTGTTGATTTGGCTTCTATTGCTAATTAATATCTTTAATGTACAGACATCGGCCTGTTACAATTTTATTACATGTATCTATAGACGGAAAAAAATATTTTTAATCAAATTTTTTTGTTTTTTTGTGTATATAAATAGAAGTTTTAGGTTTAAGCAAGTATGTATAAGTTTTCTAGTATCCTCAGAAAATCTCTTTAGACGTTTTCTGTAAGTTAATCTCCCATTTGCTCAACCAGTTTGCGATGTACGCTGAGCTTGTATAAGCTATTCAAGCGGTCTTCTTGCATTGTTGATAGTAGCCAAGTTTGGCCACGCCGAAATGTGCTGAACGACCTCTCAATGGACGCAGTTGAGTATGGCAAAGCTGAAAGAATTTGAATGCCTTCGTAAATCTGAAAATAAAACATAAGGGATATTCCACCGTCACGGGTGGGACATTTGAACAGTAAACATTTTCTTTCTCTTTTGAGCAACCAATTTTACATTTTGATAAAGCTACACCTAATTCACTGTTATATGAGTTATTACCGAATACGGAAAAAATTCCAACTTGCTTTTATATGGGGAAAATTCTGAGTTATTTCTTCCGTCACGGGTGGGACACAAAAAAGAACCTGCTTTTTGGAGCAGACATATTTTACGGAAACTGCGAATTTATTTCAATTTTCTGCGGGAACTTGATGTCTTCCAATAAACAAAAAAAAAAACACGAATACTAACAAAGTCAAAACTACAAAAAAAAATTATTACCTTATTATAAAAACAATCCGAAATTCGTCTGGCATGGGTGGGAGAACGTTTGTCACAGGCGATATGCCTTGAGTTCAAGGTAGCCGACTTATTTTTGAGAATTCCCCGATTTCGGCAATGAAATTCCCCCGATTTTTCCCGAAATTTCTAAAGTTCTCCACCCATAGATATCTCCTTATTTACAAAAAAAAAGTATGTATCTGTTTTGATATATTGCTTGCCTTCTGTTAATTTTTAACAGGCTTCAATAACTTTTGTCCACGTTAACCGATTTCTATAATTATTTTTTTTTAAGGAAATGTGGTATCTACCAGGCGGTCCCATACTAATTTCGTTTAGATCCGATCATTGGATTATGAAGAAAATAACGGTAATCTTAAATTTGTATGTAAGAATTGAAGTCGGTTCTGTTTTTTGCTTAAAAATAACTTGTGTTTTTAAACCTAAACAAACGTTTATAAAGTTAGTTAACAAATAAAGAATACGAAATGTACATATGTATGTATCGCGTGAATAGCTGCGTTTTCCATTATAAATTATAAAAATTAAAAAAAGTGTAAACAGCTAAACTCTAGTTCCGTTTCAATTTTCATGCATGATTCTGATTTAGATAATAAAGTCGGCAGTTACATCCATTCAGAAAACTATTTTTAAGCATAAAACCGCGTTAATTGGAGTACTGTATTGCCGCCTAAGCTGAAATATGTACTCCATCATCGTCTACTCTAAAAATGTAATGGAAATGTATCTAACTATAAGCTAACCTTAAGTTGATTAGGATGGAGCTAAAAGTCCCTATAAGCTGTATTTCCTTTGACGAAAGCTAACTATATTTCTATGGCGATGGCCGCGAAATAGCCAAGGGTGGTTACCTCTGCATTTGATGCAACTAACTTGTAACTAACTACTTTTGGACATAAAATATCAATAAGAAAAACAAAATAGTTTTCTTTTAATTTTGCTTTTATTTTTTATTTATTTGTTTCATTATATTTCATATTTGTATACATATTCTACTGTAGGTGGTCCCATATTCGAACTCCGTCAGACATAACTTCAAAATGTTAATATGAAATTTCGATCTTCCTTTTCTTTTATTTGTCCTCAATTCGAAAAAGTACTTGCGAAGTGCAGGATATTTAAATAGAAACGCGTTTAAAGAAAACAATCTCCTGCATTACTTGTCAACTAGTTTCCAGTTAGCTTTTTGTGGCTAACTACAAGTTATATATTCTATAGAAATCCCGCAAAAAGCTAACTACAAGTGGGTTATTTTCGATCAATTGATAATTTTTTTCTGCAGGGTACCTCTCCGAAGGTAGCATATTAAAGGCAGAATGGCTCTAGCGATTTGACTACGTAATGCACAAAGAATGTGATGTGGGCTCCCAGGCACAGATATATTCCTGGAAACAGCATTGACACTATCACTGATATCAAAATCGTGATTGGCGACTTCAATTCCAGGGTGGGCAAGGAAGGGATCTTTGGAACCACCGTTGGAAAATTCAGCCTCCATGACGAAACGTCCAACAATGCATTGAGGCTGATCGACTTCGCCGGGGCCCGAAACATGGTAGTATGCAGTACTAGGTTCAAGCATAAAAAGATCCATCAAGCTACGTGGCTGTCTCCGGATCGAAAAACGAGAAACCAAATCGATCATGTGGTGATAGACGGAAGGCACGCTTCCAGTATTTTAGACGTACGCACACTCCTAACATCGACTCGGACCACTATCTTGTTGCAGCCAAGAGACGCNGTGATAGGTGATAGACGGAAGGCACGCTTCCAGTATTTTAGACGTACGCACACTCCTAACATCGACTCGGACCACTATCTTGTTGCAGCCAAGAGACGCACTCGCCTCTGTGCAGCAAAAAATGTGCGCCCAAATATGCAAGGAAAGCTTAACGTCGAAAAGCTGCACCCCAACAGACAGCCAGCGCTTTCGCTACTCGACTCTCACACCTGCTCTCAGAGAGCACTCTTCAACAAACCGACATATGCGAGCAGTGGAACCACATTTCCCGCTCATTAAGTACCGCCGCCGAAGAAGTAGTCGCATTTCAGCGAGCCCGAAAGGACAACTGATACTATGAGGAGTGTAAGGTAGCTGCAGAGAAAAAGGATGCCGCTTACAGGGCCACGCTGCGATCGGCCGCAACGCGCGCTATGTGGGGCCGCTATAGGGATCTGAAGAGGTAAGCGAGACGTATTTGCCGCAATAAGAAGAGAGAGGCCGAAATACGTGAGTGCGAAGAGCTTGAAATGCTGGCCGACAGGAGGAATGCCCGAAAATTTTACCAGAGAGTTAGGCGACTTACGGAAGGTTTAAATACCGGAGCGTACTCCTGTGAGAACAATAATGGCGACCTCGTAACTGATGTCCAGAGCGTACTTAAATTATGAAGGGAACTTTTTTCCGCCCTACTAAATGGTAGCAGCACGGAAAGTTGTGGAGAAGAAGAACCCGAGCCCGCAGTCGATGATGACGGAGTCGACGTTCCACCGCCTGACTATGACGAGGTACGTATAGCAATAACGCGGCTGAAAAACAACAAAGCCGCTGGAGCTGACAGCCTGCCAGCTGAGCTATTCAAGTACGGCGGCGAGGAGTTGATAAGGTGCATGCATCAACTCTTGTGCAGAATATGGTCAGATAAACGCATGCCCGACGACTGGAATTTAAGTATGCTCTGGCCAATCGACAAGAAAGGTGACCCAGCCGGTCGCGCTAACTACCGCGGAATCAGCCTTCTAAGTATAGGTTACAAGGTCTTAACGAGCGTATTGTGTGAAAGACTGAAGCCCACCGTCAATGAACTGATTTGTCGACTTTAAAGCCGCTTTTGACAGCGCTAAAAGGGCATAGACCAGGTATTCACAATACGCCAAATCTTGGAAAAGACCCGCGAGAAAAGGATCGACACTCACCACCTATTTGTCGACTTTAAAGCCGCCTTTGACAGCACTAAAAGGAGTTGCCTATACGCCGCTATGTCTGAATTTGGCATCCCCTCAAAACTCATACGGCTGTGTAAAATGACGTTGAGCAATACCACCAGCTCCGTCAGAATTGGGAAAGACCTCTCCGAGCCGTTCGCTACAAAACGGGGTTTCAGACAGGGCGACTTCCTTTCATATGAATTCTTTAATCTGATGTTGGAGAAGATAATAAGAGCTGCAGAACTGAACCGCTCAGGAACAATTTACTACAAAAGCGTGCAATTGCTGGCTTACGCCGATGACATCGACATCATCGGCAACAAAAGCCGCGAAGTCTGTTCTGCCTTTTCCAAGTTGGATAGGGAAGCAAAGCGAATGGGTCTGGTGGTAAACGACGACAAGACGAAATATCTCCTGTCAGCAAACAAACAGTCAGTACATTCGCGCTTTGGCACCCACGTCACTGTTGACAGTTACAATTTCGAGAAAGTAGAGAATTTCGTTTACTTGGGAACCAGCATTAACACCGATAATAATGTCAGCATTGAAATCCAACGCAGAATCACTCTTGCCAACAAGTGTTAGTTTGGACTGAGTAGGAAATTTAGGAGTAAAGTCCTCTCTCGACGGACGAAAACCGCGCTCTATAAGTCACTCATCATGCCCGTGCTGGTATATGGCGCAGAAGCATGGACAATGACAACATCCGATGAGGCGGCTCTTGGAGTGTTTGAGAGAAAGATTTTGCGGAAGATTTACGGGCCTTTACGCGTTGGCGACGGCGAGTACCGCCGAAGATGGAACGATGAGCTGTATGAGCTTTATAACGATATGGACATAGTACAGCGAATTAAAATACAGCGGCTCCGCTGGCTTGGTCATGTCGTTCGAATGGACACCGACGCTCCAGCTCTGAAAGTATTCAACTCGGAACCCGCTGGTGGTAGCAGAGGAAGAGGGAGGCCCCCACTGCGATGGAAAGATAAGGCGGAGAAGGACTTGGCTTCATTTGGCGTTTCCAATTTGCGTCAGTTGGCACAGAGGAGAAACGACTGGCGTGCTTTGCTGAACTCGGCCAAAATCGCTTAAGCGGTTACAGCGCCAAAAAAGAAGAAGAAGAAGCATTGACACTGAAGGGAACTAGTCTATAACTGTCCAATTCTTCCCCAAATGCCGCCAAGCTAATTATCTTCAAATGAACTACAAAGATCTGTTTTATAAAATAATAAAACATCCTCGGGTGGCCCACGAATTAATGGAAACAGATGTAGTCTCAAGTTTTCCTTGATTGTCTCTCCATTATCTCAAGGGTTAGTTTTATGAATGGACACTGTTCTCTGACATTGTCCTGCTTTGTCCTAGTTACCTCAACGTAGTCCCAAGCACCTCTTAAACGATTGCCAAGTGGACTAATAATCGTTGAATTTTCAGGGGAAATAAAAGAACCATATACATGGGAAAGTAGATGAGGTCTCTCAAATATATCCCAATGAGGGTTTCTGGCTGAGGCGTGACCCCCTACCTCCCCTATATAGTGTGGCAGTCATAAGCTTTGGCGAATCTCTACCGCGATGTAGAACACAATAAGCTTTACACAATCCTTATTTTTCTATTTTTTATACTACATTGATAAGAATGGTGAGTGCAGTCGTTTACACAGTCTAGATTAGGGGTTCTTAAACTTTTAAGATGATGGAACCCTTACTAAACACATCCAATTACTAAAAATCAAAGGCAGTGCAATTTAAAAATGAATAAAAACTTTTACTAGAAATAATATACATACTTGAATTTTAATATGAAGAACGGAATTGTTTCACTGTTATTAATTATTGTTTAAAATAGTAGATCGATATAATGTCTAAAAGCTATATGCGCATTGACGGAGTACGTTGGAAGGAAGAAGCAAAGTTAAGATCGCCTTCTTAGCGACTTCATGATATTTACTCGAGCTGGGATTCTATCGATAGTACCCGCACTCGATAGTTTTCGAAACGATAGTTGAAAACATCGATAGTATCAATAGTACTATCGTCGTGAAAGCTATTGAATTGAAAGGCTCAGTTGCTTGATAATTAAATAATTAATAAATTTATAAAATCTATAAATTACTTTCTAAATTAAGGAGGTTGTATAAATTTTTTTTTTTAATTTGAGTGCATCAAATTAATAATGAAATAAACGTATTAATTTATGCGTCTGAATTATATAACTTATATACATACACTTGCATCCCCTTGAATTTATTTTTTAATGGCAAAATTAAATTCGGATTTTGTTTGTCCCTTTTGAAGTGCAAAGAAGTTTATAATACTACAAAACAAACAAAATAAAAAATATTCGTTTAAATTGACAACTCATACTTATAAAAAATCAACTGAGATCAAATACGGAGGCGCATATCAAAATCCGGACAAGGGAAATTATTAACATTTCATTTATTATAAGAAAACGAATATAGTACTGCTCAAAATAGCACCACAACATTTTTTAGCAGTTTTGACTTTTTTTTGTTTATTTAGTGTCTACTAATTTTTTATAAAAGTTGTACCAAACACGAAAAACTACAAAATAATTACAAATTCAAGGTTTTAGTTCGAATTTCTATAAAAATTCGTATAAGCAGTTTTATAGCTTATTACATTTTACTATAGAACTCAGTGTAAGCTTATAGTTGTTAAAAATCCCAATGACATAAATTTTTTTTTGTTGACTGTGTTGTGAATTTTCTTTCACAAAAAAATTAATGTAATGTGTAGAGATGTAAAGAAGTCTTGCTTAAACCGACATCGATAGTTTTCAAAAACTATCGATAGTGGCGACATTTTTCAACTATCGATTTTATCGATATTACTATCGATAGTATCCCAGCTCTACTATTTACTCTTGTACCGGGGACAGACATCTGGTATTTGCATTCTGGTAAATTTGTTGAGGTATTTAAAATACTACCATAGTGACAGACATTCACTTAGGGCCGGTTACTCAATGTCTGGTTAACACTAATCACCGTTTAAACATCATTATCGACGTGTTCGGCTCCATGCATATAACATGGAGTCGGTAACGTCGATAACGATGTTTTACCGGAGATTAGTGTTAACCAGACATTGAGTAACCGGCCCTTAGTATTTCAGTGTCAAATCATATGTTTCCGAAGGACAGACAACACAAACATAAAAATGCAAAAGTATTGCAAAAATTGCTTATATATTGCGTCAAAACTTGCGGTATAAACTTTTCACTTTCAGGTGATTTACCAAGTGCCCAGTAATGACTTTCACATTTCATTTGGCAATTTATCGAGTTCCTTGTAGACAGGGTTGGGCACGCTGCATTAAATCGAAATTCGCACTACCACTAGGGCTTTAGTGGTGGTGCATTTCAAATTTCACTACCATTATATGGTCAGTGGTAGTGCATTTCAATTTCACTACCACTATATGGTTAGTGATAGTGCATCTCAAATTTCACTAGCACTACATAGTGATAGTGAAATAGCATTTTCACTATCACTATCTGGTTATCGGTAAGGGAACGAAAATCTCACTATCACTGACTAATTACACTGATTTACAAATTTAGAAAAAATTGGCAATCTTTGATTTTAATACCCATTTCCTTACAACAGGTCGACCTCATTTGTAAAGAAATAAATGTTCTACCAGCATGCTGGCAAGTTATATGATTCGAGCCTGATGATACAATCACTTGATGGAGCCAGCAAGTTGGTGTCGTATATTTCCCCTTTTTTTGGTTGGATAAAATATGAGCTCTTTTCCAGAGTTCAGCGATTCTCTGTACCATTACTTATTGAAAATGTTTGCGCGTATACTTAAATATGTATATGTAAAATTTTTGCTACCGTTTTTAGTCACAACGACTTTTTTTAGCTGCTTTTTAGCCCTTTTTTAACGGAATTTGACTACCGCTAAAAATGATTCGCGGCAACACTGATGCCACTCGGTACGGCGATCACATCAACTACGAGTACATATCGCACACCGGTTTCAAAGGGGTCACAACTCAAAATTTGACATTTTGGAAATTATGCGCTAAAAATGTACCCAGAGCATTTCAACAAAAGCTGGAGCAAATTTTTGTTACAATTTGTTAAAAAATTCCTAAGGTAAAGTCGCCCCTCCCCATATGATTATGCTACGAGCTAGCTTTTCGCATTTTCTGAGGAACGTATTATTTTGAGTGGTGACTCTTTTGAAGACGGTGTGCAATATGTACATATACTTGAAAATAGATAATTGCGTCTCGGTCAAGCTGTTTATAGACCTTTTCTTTCTGTGGGCAATTCAAACCGACCGCCGTGTTTATTCATACCAAAATTAATTTCGCGGAACGCCGGTGACTTTTCTAAGGAAACCTTGGGTTCCGCGGAACCCACTTTAGGAAGCTCCGCTCTAACGACGCTCAACTTGTTTGTATTATATATTTTGTAATATATAAATGCATTTATGTCTGGCACGTATCAAAAAAAGGACTTTCAAAGGACAAGTAGATTTTTAGAAAAATAAATAAAGTCAAAGGACACCATCACACAGTGGTCAATAAATGGGATTTAATGTTCATAATTCACGGGAGCCTTCATTTCTCAACCGATTTGACTAATTATTTTTTTAAACGAAAGCTAATAAAATTTGCAAGAGACTAGTTGAGCCCAATTTTCGAATTTGTATTTGTTTGTATTCAATTTTTTAGTGCAAAGTGCAGAAATTGCGCCAATTTTGAAGAAGACCGATTCTCCGTTTCCTGCTAATAAAAGTTTCATAATAAAAACTAGTTAAAAACAATTGTAGAGTTCTCCTAAAACAAAAAATAAATAAAAAGTAATAATTTGAAATGTTAAAAAAAAAAATGTTACTGTTATTAAAAATCAACGCCAACTCTTAGCGACTTGCAACTTGCACTTTATTATACTAAAATTTAGTAATCTATAAAACTGCATACCTAAAATTTGTATAAAAACTAAAAACAAAAAAAATAATTTTGGTAGCATTTTTTTTATAACATTTCAAATTATTACTTTTTAATTTTTTTTTGTTTTAGGAGAACCCTACAATTGTTTTTAACTAGTTTTTATTATGAAACTTTTATTAGCTGGAACAGGAGAATCGGTCTTCTTCAAAATTGGCGCAATTTCTGCACTTTGCACTAAAAAATTTAATACAAACAAATAAAAATTCGAAAATTGAGGTCAACTAGTGTCTTGCAAATTTTATTAGCTTTCATTTAAAAAAATAATTAATCAAATCGGTTGAGAAATGAAGGCTCCAGTGAATTATGAACATTAAATTCCATTTATTGACCACTGTGCATCATGAGCAAAAGGACTGTCCTTTGAAATAAAGTACAGATGGTCACCGTAACTATAATACACTCTCACAAAACATAAAATTTGAATTTCACTATTTCGTTTCTGCTGTGTATTGCATGCATCCACATCACTTTACCCGGACAAGGTGGTACTAAAATAGCAAATGACTTAAACCCCGTAAGAACTGTTGCCAACTTGGTGCTTTTCGCACTAAATTTAGTGCTTTTCTTAATTCAAAACGCGAACATTTTTTAGTGATTTTTTTTAGTTTGAAGGCACCAAAACTGTAAATCTGAAAAAAATGGAAGTTAAATTAAGAACAATTGGAAGTTTCGTAAGGAACTTTACAAAAATTGTAACAAATCATGGCACAATGGGTAGGTTCAGATGGCGCAGCAGTTGAGCGCTACCGTTGCTAAAAAATCAGTGATCGTAATGCGTCTTCTGAACGGATTGATACATTAGCTGTCAAACTCAACAACACACAACAACGTCCATGTTGCTGGGATCAGGAATCGACCTTTGGGCTGAATTTGTTATATTTTTTACGAATACTAAAAAAGCACCAGCATCTCCTAAAAAAGGCTAAAATGAATAATGCACTTTTTTAAAAAGGAATAATCGAGTAGGCAGGTTATTTTTACACAAGATTTTTTCCACTATGCGCCTCTGGATGCGTTCAAATAAGACACTTTAAGAAGGGAAATCAAATTTTGTCATGTTTCAGGTGTTCCTTTAGTTCACGAAATCATAAAAGACTAGAGTGTAGATTTAAACTTCAACATAGTTCATGAAACTTAATTTTTTGTTGTTACTTTCGTTTGATAGGAATTGCAGAAAAAAGTAAGCAAAACGAAGGAAGATTTGAAAATAAGAACAAAAATGTTTACATCGCGTCGTTTGGACGAAAATATTTGAATTTATAGAAAACAGAATAAATTCGACCGTCAACTTTATGGCCTTAGACCGCTGCAACACTGATTGCAGAAATGAATTTCTAAATAAATAATGAAGATTAAAGAATAACCTTCATAATTATCTACGTTTTTCTCATATTACCACTTACGTTTTATCTAAATTTTCTAAGCTGTTAAATCCCATAAACAGTATTTTTAAACGTACGAATGGGTTATATGTATGTACTACTTGAAGTAAAAATACTTTAAATTATTTAGTTAAGGTTGACATCAAAATCATACAAGTTTCACAACTCTAAGGGACCCCGCACATTAAGCGTCTAGTCATAGTAGTGTAATCGTTCCGGCATACTAAAATACAAAGCTTTTATGCCGAACACATGTATTTCAATGAAGCTCTGCATATTACGATTCATAATCACGTCTGCGCCTAATCATGAAGCTTCATGAATCGAAGTGCCCAACGTTGTAAGACGCTTGCTGTTTTGAAATCGTCGTTGGTTTACTTTTTTGTTTTGGTATTAAAAATTATTTGTCATTTCAATAGGAAATAATCGAAAATAAATGATTTTGTACTAAAACTCGTGCCAATTGTATTAAACCATAAACGTTTATGCAATATTTTATTGCAGAAATATCCGCGAAAGTGCAACACTAATGACGGCCAGAAAATGTGTATTGTGTGGGCCACCAGGACTTGTGCAAATCTTGCAAGTGTGCAGAAAGGGAGTCGTCATGCGTTCGTTTCGGCATGACGAAACAATTACTCTTCTACGATTAGGCGCAGAATGTGCGGAGTGCCTAATGCAATAATTTATTTGTGAATTACTTTTATCTCATGCAATTAACCACCCGAACAAAAGCTAATTTAAAACAGCCTACATATTTGTTCATGAGACATCGTTATTTTTCAAATGAGTGCGGCCATTAAGATTTTATCACCGCATTTTTTTCATTGTTTACTTTTTTACTTCTTTCAACATACTAAGCGCTTTATGATATTTCTAAATCCCTTTTAAAATATGTACATATACCTCCCAACGATATATTTATCTTGCTTATATTATAAGTCTAGTAGTCTTTATTTGTGCTAGAATAAACTACAGTATTTGACTTTGCATTATCTTCTTCTTTCCTTTCTCTTCACTTCATCAACAGTGAATATTATCACTATATCATATGGAGGCTTCTGTGGTTGGCCATCTGCAAGTTTCTTACAACTACAATCAGATGAAAGCCCACTCGAAACTGGCCCCATGTCGAACTCTGACACCGGATGGGTGGGGTCTATGGTGTGCGTAGGTGGCGCTTTGGGTACAATGTTCTGTTCGTGGTTTGCCGATCGTTATGGCCGAAAGAAATGCCTGCTGATGGTGGCGTTACCATCTTTGGTGAGTATACTTTTCAGCAAGATATCTTTTGTACTTATATGTATGTCCTGCAGAGAGTGCAATCAATGATAAAATTTTAAGCTTTGGAAAATCAAAATCAAAATTTTGAGAATTTGCTTTCACTCGTATGCCGATTTGAATTTAATCTCATTTTTGGCGGTTCGGTTGAAGTACAGTCAAATTACGAAATATGTAAAACGGTTTCGAATCTAATTTTTGGCTAAAGGAATCTGTAGTAAAATTTAGTAACCATTTTTTCCTAGTACATTTTAACCTTTTAACCAGAAATGGGTTTTTCGTCCCAGTTTTACAAAAAAGTGGCAGTTTGATGTTAAGGACGTTCCACAAAAATGTTAAACATAAAATTTTACTAGGGGTTATCAAAAACGAAATATTTTTTTTCTTGAAAAAACGTTGCCAATCTTTGTTTTCAAGATGGCGGCGATTCCACAGCTCCCTGAGTCCCCGAAATCAAGTTTTAAATTAAAAAAAAAAAAACAAATGAAAAACATAAACAAAGTCTTCAGGTTACCAATTTTCGAACCTAATTTGACTATACTACCATTGTTATACAAAAAAAATAAAATAAAAATTTAAATAAAAAAACATTTTTTTGTTGGAAAATATTTTTAAGTACGAGTATTTAGCTTCAAGGCATTACAATATATAAGTACATTGGCTTATAACTCCGAAAGGTTTAAACTATATTTTAAAAAGCTAATTTTTTTTATCTAGCGTATTTTTTAAGAAATTCTGCATTAAATATAAACCTTAGCTTAATTGAAGTAAATTTGTTTTTATAGGCTGGCTGGCTAATTATACCGTTTGCCACCACACCTACACACTTATGTATTGCACGTGTGTTTGGCGGATTTGCTGGAGGTGGCATTTTTACCGTAGTTCCCATCTATACCACCGAGTTGGCGCAAGATCAGTGAGTATGCCTAGTTTATAGACATAATTTTCTATCAGATGTGTTTACGCCAGTAGGTTGGCAGTTGCTAACTATATGAAAAAATTAAGGAAAAGAAATACCTATCACGGTAAGACTCGAGTTGGATTATAGGCTCCAATTTCAGATTGTCGACCATCAAGGCTTACCATTTACATTTTTTACTTGTAAGCTATAACTGAACAATGTTGCTATACTCGATGAATGACCTTAATTAACTCGCCAGATAAAGTTATTTACTTAAGTGCTCGTGCGAACAAAAAAGGAATCATGAAAGTTTTAATAATTTTATTTTATTTCCAAACAGTGTTCGTGGAATCTTGGGCACAATGTTGATATTAACATTCAATTTCGGTATACTCTGTGCTTTTGTGCTGGCGTACTTCTTTACATACCGTGAGGTTGCTTGGATTCTATCATCGCTGAGTTTTGTGTTCCTGCTGTGTTTCTCTTTCCTGCCGGAAACGCCACAGCATCTAATAAATAATAACAAAATTAAAGTAAGTACTTATCAAGGCATCTAGCAACTATGAAAGTTTGATCGTAGGATACAATTTATTGCTGTCCAGCTGTCATTTTGGTTGCTAGATATAAGTTATATCCGCGGCAATATTTGTGTGTGGGGTTTTTATATCTTCATAAAAGCATTTGTAAGACGTATTCTAAAAAGTATTTTTGCCGGATTTAATAACTTAAAAAAGTTTGAAAATATGCCATTTCACATCTAAGTGCATAACAACAAATTTTTTAAAAGAGAAATTAAAATGTAACTGTCAAACTACCAAATTGCCGTCAATAGATGGCAAGATATAAGCTCTGATACATGTTGCCCTTGAAGAGCAATAAGCGGTCTCCATTGGCTATATATATTCTAACATATGGATAAAGATCAGGCCTGTAAATAATGTCGAAATTCGACAGTTTTTCTAGTTTTTAGGAGCTTTGGAGAGGTTTTCTAACTTAATACGTAGCAAAACTTATACGGTACAAATTAACTTACCGGAAAATCTTCTGCTTTGGAATTAAAACGTAACTAATTTTTTTATCTTAGAAGGTCTTTGGAACTTCGGCAGGACTTGGAATTGATCCGATACATTCCAGTTTATCGATAAATTTCAATGATTTGATACATATCGACAGTTCGATGAATTTCAAAAACACTAAAATCCGATAACTCAGCAAAATGCCTTAACTCGACCAATTTCGATAACTGTGATTTTCGAGGGCTCGATAACTTTCGATAACTCAAAACGTAAATTTTTATTTTTGACAAGCTTTCGAAAAATTTTGATAACTCGTAACACTCTATTAACACGATAAAATTCGATAAGCAGTGATAAATCGATAAACTTATATAACCTTGAAATTTCGATAAATCGATATACTTTGAAAATTCCATAAGCTTCTATTCGATGAATCAACCAATTTCAGTAGATCAAGAATTATCGATAACTCCGTAAGTTGAAAGAACTCCATGCACGACATAAATTTCGTTAAGTCTATAAATAATGATAATCCAATAAATATCGATAACTTGCAACTTCAACTGGAATTTAACTTGACAAATTTCGATAATCCCACACGTTTTTATAGCTCGATAACTATCCGTAAATTTCGACAACTAAGTTTCTGCGTCTATAAATTTCGACAACTCAATAAACATTGATGATTGATGATTTGAATAATTCGATACGTTGCGTTAACTTACAAAGCATGGATAAATTTCGATAATTATAAACTTCGATGATTCGATAAATTTCGGTAACTTTTATGGCTGAATTTATTTCGATTCCTATCGGAAAATTCCAATTCAGTTACCCTAATTCTTTTGTGTTTCTTATTGTCTCCATTTTCGCCTTTATCTCCATTTTCGTCTTTATCTTCACTTTTACCTTCTTTTTTGTCTTCATCGTTATCACTTGTTTCTTCATCTTCATGTTTATCTTTATTTCAAAGTTTAATTGCAAATATGGACATTTTTAAACGACGAATTTCAACCAATTTCGAAACTATAAAAACTCTCCTCATCTACAGAAAATTACCTTTCCAACGGTGTTTTTGGGTTTTAAATCGGTAAATTTACCTTGACCTTCATCTTTGTTTGTATCTTTCAAATTTTTTCTTTTATCCTTTTCTTTATCTATTCACGTAGATGAGATGAGGTGCGACGACGTGATAAGATGTGACGTTGTGATAGGATGTCATGTCATGTGCTGTCATATCCTGTGATGTCATGTCGTATGATGTCATACTATATGATGTCATATCATGTGATGCCACGTCGTGTAATGCCGTGTCATGTCATACGATGTCACATCATGTGATGGCATGCTATATATTGTGATCTCATATCATATGATGTCATGTCACGTGATATCGTGTGATGTGATATAATATTATGTGATGTAATATCATGTGATGTCCCATCATATTATGTGATATAATATGATGTGATGTCATGTTATGTGATCACATTCCATGTTCCGATAATTATATCGATAACCCTATCGATAACTGTGTTGATAAAAATACTGATAACAATATCCATAAACATATAGAAAAATATAACGAATGCAAAATCGATTAATTCATCGATAAATATCACAATCATCAGTATCTATCACTATACATATCGATAACAATATCAATTACTAAATCGATTATTATACCGATAACAATATTCATTATCAATAACAATATCGATTATTTCATCGATAACAATATTGAGTTTTTTATCTATAAAAATATCGAGTTTTATATCGATAACAATAAAATTCCTCTCCTTGTTTAAATTTACCTTGATCTTCGTTTTTGCCTTTATCTCTAGTCATCTTTGTTTTCGTTTTTATTCTCAAACCGCTAAACCGGTAAGAACCATTTCCGTGTGCATTATTCCCCTTTAATTTGACAATCTACTCTCAACCAACCAACTGCCGCTAAAGAAGTTTCACTTTAAAAAGTCAAGAAATTTCCTCACCCTAGTTCTTATGTGTCTGTCATTGTCTCCATTTTCGTCATTATCTTCACCTCTGCCTTCCTTTTTTTACTTCATCGTTATCATTTATTTCTTCATCTTCATATTTGTCTTCATTTCAACGCTTAATTTCAAATACAAAGTGAAACAACTTGCGAAAACATGTCAAATTGAACATGTTGCAACAATACCCTGCAGTAAATCGCGCTAGTTCAGGACTAGCGCAGAACTAGCTCTTTAAGAGGCGGTACTGGTTCTCGATCTATCCCAACGCAACTGTCTCTTTTTACATGGCGATGTCCTACGAAGTGGAACTTGCCCCCTCTGCCGAACTTTCGAACTAGTTCTAAACTGGTTCCATTTTGGACAGTTCTGGGACAGTAAGTTTTTCTTTGAGAAAAAATTTTAAAACTCGATTATTAGATTATTTTTCTATTCTAAACTGGTTCCATTTTAGACAGATCTACGACAATAAGTTTTTTATTAAAAAAAAATTCTGATTTTTCGATTTTTTGATATTTTTTCGTTTTTTCTGTTCTTTTACAGATTGCATTCTATTACATTTTTATTTATTTTTTTATTTTGTTTATATTATTTGATCACTTTCTCTTAATTTTTTAAGCGACACTCAACAATTCGAATTTCTTAAATCTGAAAATCACAACTGCCTCCACCGCGATTTGAACTCGTGACCAACGATATTAGAGTCGGAGGTCTTCGCGCTGAACTATTTTCGTGTTGTGCGAGAAGTGAGAATTTGTGCATTTACTTCTCAACAGAGCACAACTAACACACCGAGCAGAATTGCATCTAGATGCTCAAGCAATATTTCTGCATCAAAAATAAAATTTTGAAAAAAATGTCGCTTACGTTAGTTTGCCGGTTAGTGCTCGATATCTCTCCTTTTAAAACAATCAAATTTAATAAATAAACGAAAATTAAATTAAAAAATGAACGAACGGTACAGATGTGATATGACGAAAAAATTTGCGCGTATTATGAATTCATGTGTGCATATGTACATATGTACATACATACATATGTACATACATACATATGCACATAGATTACTAAAAGAAATACAGAACCGAAGATATCAACCAATGCTTCCCATATACCAAACGAAAGGAAAAAACTTGAATTTTTGACTAAAGAAAACAAAAGCAAAGTCATTGGAACGGTTTTCGAGCATTTTTGTAATAAAAAAAATTTGCTAATTTTTTCAACAATTTTTTGCCTTAAAATGCTCAATATTTGTTGAATTTTTGTAAAATTTGTACGTGATAATATTTCAGTTGCTCCAAAAGCCTATATCTCGAAAATGAAATTTATATTTGGAAATCATAAGTTGCTAGAGCACTTTAAAAGCTCACAATTGACCCCAAAATAAGCCGATATTTACCGTTGTTTCTACGACAGACACCAAATTGGTTACTTACAAAAGTGAAAACGCCACACTTTTCTTTGAGATCGCTTCATTAGTTTTCGTGCAATAAGCGTTTTCGTGAAGCTCTAAAAATTACAACTACAACATTTGCGCATAGCCTCCATATCGAAACGCAAGACGTATTCTACGTCACAAAAAAGCTATACACCCCGTTTATATACATTTAAGCACGGATCACACGATTTGTAAATTTGTACATTTTGGCAGTCACATAGTGGTATTGTCTAGAAATAATAAGTTCAGCTCATTAACAACTTTCCAAACCACACTACTCCGTAACTGTAAAAATGTACGAATCTGTACAAATGTTAAAATCGTGTGATCCCTATTTTAGTCAAAAACATTCATATTACCATCAACATTCCTCTTACTATTATCACTACAATAGCCATTACTATAACTAATACCATAAGTATTTCTACGGGTAATGGTAATGCCCTTAACAGTATCGTAACAGTCTCCATAAATATATTTAAACGCCGCTTTATTAAGATTATGTATTGTTAACATTTTCAGAAAGCGGAGAAGTCTTTGAAATATTATCGCAATATACGCGCTCTTTCACATGAGTTGCCTGAAGATTTCAAATTCGAATTGGACAAATTGAAAGGTGAAGGCAAGCAGGATGCTGAAGATGAGAGCAATTCACTTGCCTGGAAAGACATAAGTGAGTTTACTTGAATTTAGCTTTTCTTCTATATCGTGTGTTGTACTTATTTAGTTTATTCCCCTACTCTATACTCGAAAAAACAGATAATCCTACCACACGCAAAGCGTTTATGATTGGTATTGGAATTATTACGCTTATGCAGTTTTCCGGCTGTTTCGCTATGTTGAATTATTCTGGCAATATCTTTAGAGAGTCTGGTTCAAGTCTTTCACCCATAGTATCGACAATAATTGTTGGTGTGATCCAACTGCTCGGATCTTATACATCCACTTTGCTAGTGGAACGCGCTGGTAGAAAGGTGAGCCTCAATTAAATAAAATATTGACACTGAGTAATTTTCTTTATTTACATTCTAAGGCTTTACTGCTCATTTCGACCGCTGGCGTAGCTTTGGGCCACATTATATTCGGCACCTACACATATCTTAAGGTGCTCGAGTACGAGGTTAGCGGGTTTTCTTGGATACCAGTGTTTAGCTTCTCATTCACAATATTCATTGCGAGCGTGGGTTTAATGGGGCTGCCATACTTGGTTATTGCGGAAATAATGCCTCTAAAATTACGCAGCTTGGGCTCAATGACCTGCATGATGACCATGTGGATTACCGGAGTGTTCTTGCTAAAAGTAAGTATCGTAAAAGATATTCTCTTTCCCACTGGATAAATAATTGTAGGCCTACTTTTCTTATTTTTGTATGTACATAGTACTTGCCATTGATGGCGGAGCTTATGGGAATGCACGGCATGGTCTTCGGATTCGGTGGAATTTGTATTGCAGGTTGTATATTTCTAATTATTTATGTACCCGAAACCAAAGGAAAAAGTATTGATGAAATCCTACAGAACTTATAATACATATTGATGCGACGAAAAATAGTCACTTTTACAGCAATAATGATTCTCGTTGCTCTGTGAGCGATATTTACTTACTTTCATACATAAGTACTTACATGTAGGAAATTAAATTGCATTTTTACATATTTTTTCAGAATTTTAATTTTATTTAATTAAGCAATGTACAAATTTTGCTCAGATTGACTATAAGTTTTATTAAGTGTATCACAGATTGTAAGGGGATTTTCTGAACAAGTTGTGCTTTATACTATAAAATAGTTTTAAAATAAAGGGGTTATACTCAAAAGCCTTATTTATGCTAAACTATTGAATCTTGTATACATATATATGTATGTATGCATGAGAGTCCGCATTTAATTTATCGTACATCCTATGTTAGTCAGACGGGGAAAACGGAAACCATGTATGTACACCGATGGGCAAGGATGGAAAAGGAGTTGGCCCGGGTCCTAAAGCGAGTACCTGCAGATCTTGCGCTTGCAGAGACATTCAGGGGGATATCTTTGGCATAGTAAAGGCTGCTCGTCTTAGGCGGAGGCCATGCAATGAGCGGCTGAGCGGTGGGTGGCATTTCTGTATAGCACCGCTCAGCTGCTCATAAATGCAGCTCGTTACGTGGCCACCAGTATTGCCCTTTTGCTCCATTTACTTCAAAAGTGATACGTGTTTATGCAACTTTTCGGAAGATACTTTATTTTATTACATTACAAAATACAAAATACAAAATACGAAATGTATACATATGTATGCCAGAGATGTAGCCACGCCGTAAAACCAACTCTGGATACCCAAGTCCCTGCAAAAGCTCAATGACTCTATCCCAACGTAAGCAATCAAACTCCACCTTAAAATCGACAAATATGCAAAGAAAATATTCACTGACACTATTTCTTACACAATTTTTTTACATTTAACCACGCGTCCTCAATACTGCGTCCTTTCCTAAACCCATACTACGTATTCGACAGGGGATAGCCCTGTAAGCTCCCGAAGGCGCTCAACTATGACCTGCTCCAGGACTTTGTCAAGTACTGGAAGGATGATACTACAATAGGATCGTCGATTACTCCCCACCCTATCGGGCGACTTCAGCAGAACAACGACTCTAGCACATTTCCATTCAGAAGGAAAATAACCTCCAGATATTCTGGAGTGAACTTACACAACAATTTGCATATCGCTCCGTTAATCAAAACCTGGGGACTTACTATACTTAACCAAGCCAAGTGCCTACCCCAGATCCACAACATCTATTGGAGGGACAGGCACCTCTTGTGCATGAGGAACCTAAACATCAGCCTTGGAAAAGAATGCACCTAACAAAGCCCCTGCACTATCTCCAAGTTGATAACACTGAGTCACCAACTTAAAGAGAGATGTTTTCCTCACCCCGACGATCCCAACAGATCCTATAGACCATCCCCCAAGGATCGTCCCTACTAACACCCACAAATCTCCTCCAGTAATCTTATTTTCCTTTATAGCAATCCCTTATACTCCCTCATTTCCTGATAAAATTCAGAACTTATGTGGCGAAGACCCTAATCCCCGGTACGTCGTTCACGTTGGAACTGACGCCTTACACGCAGGATGGACTTTCTTTTGTCAGAGAGCTATCTGGACCACCATTTAACTCAATTAGGTTGCTTCCGATCCAATTTCTAGAAAACCCCACTAGCTTTTCAATTTCTAGAACTAACCCCCCAAACAACTTCATTCAGACAAACAATTTACTCATCAACTCCCATTTCCCCAAACACCTTAAGTTCCTGTATTGCTTCCTATTCGCTCCGCTTATAATTCGCTCCGCTTATACGCCTCCCTCCCAATTGGTACCCAACCTAACGGTCAGGGAGGAGAGTAGAACAATCACAATTTGAATTGGATTGTGATCACTGACACCCATTCTTACTTGAATTCCCACCCAAATTGGAACGCCATCATCTCAGCCCTCTTTACCAGAGTTGGGATTATATCACTGGTATCCCTTGGTCTGTCAGACAACATGTCAACGCCATTGGTCATCACCCCCTCACCTAATACTTCACCCCGCTGCTAGCTTTGATATGCAGACGAATGTCGGGATGCCTTGCTGAACCACGTCGAAGAAGAAGCATTTTCATATAAGCTAATGACCACTGGTGTGTTACTCGCTACATGTGTAAACATGCCAGCAATAAACAACCGCCCAAACTCGCCCCCCAATCAGACGAGTCTAAAACCACACATTTCCGCATTTGACCATAATGCCCTTCCTGTCCGCACCTCCTACAGACATACTTCTTGGCTCTTCGCCCCACCGAGTTGAAGGCCCCGACCTTTCTCCCTCCGTTCATGACGTGAACTAGTCCCTCATCATCGTCAACGCATTATCCACGTTGCCAACCTGGTGACCCAGGTTAACAACCCTCGCGGACCTTGCCTCCAACAATACCAGATAGGAATCCCGAAAAAAAACTGATTATAATCCTCGGCTTTAGGTAGGACCCAGTAACAAGGCCCGCTTTATATAAACGCCAACATAACGGCCCGTTAAAACGGTAAACGCTCGTCGTAGACCACATCCCAATATACACTGGTATCGGTCACCCAAAAACCCGCCGACCGTAACAGTGTCCGGGATCATTGTCACTAAGATACGTGAAAAACTTATCATAAATACCGTTAGGGCATTGAGCATATTCAAGTATAAACCGGGGCACAAGAGAGAAACACCAATAAAATTCAATCGCTTCGCAAGGAACACTAATACTACATACGAACGCTTCGATCGCCATAACTAGAATGAGTGACAAAGACAATAATATGTTTTAATATATTAGTAAAGAAAGTATAAATGTATTGCTATGGTCACCACAAAATTAACTTGTACAAAAGCTCAGCTAGTCTAGAGTTAAGGGCCTGTTCGAGGCACGTCATGAAAGCGGCATTACTGCCGTACTGATGAAAAATGGCAACATTGTTGCAACTGCCCAACTGATAATACATTGCTAGAAATTCACACAGAACGCGATACTTTAATAATTCGTTCAACACTGCGGTTGTGATTAGAGATGGGCACGTGAGTAATTTTGGCTCACGTTCACGCACGCTCACGTTGATGGTTTTTTAAATCACGCACACTCACGTCCTACTATATTTTTTTTCAATCACGTTCACACACGCTCACGACGCCTATTTTTTCAATCACACACGCTCACGCACCGTTTCTCACGGACATTTTTTTGAAATTCAAACTTTACTTATATAAATAGTATTTCATATAAATAGCCTTTTATTACACAAGTATTATTACAAAAGCTTGGCCAAACGCCTAGCAAGGGTTGAAGGCACTATTATTATTTTAACCAATTTAACTATTATTTATTAGGCTTTAAACCCCAACTACGCAGCCAGTGTTGCCATTTTAGATGTTTTCCGGCTAGATTTAGCCGGTTGCAATAGCAAACAGCCGGAAAAAATTCAGTTAAGCCGGCAGCCGATTTGTTAGATAGTGAGCCGATTTCAATGTTTTTTGTTTTAAGCGAGTGACCCAAATACATATAAACTGAGACGCGTCATTTTAGCTGATTATAAAGTTACAAATTTTGCAGAATTTTCATGAATTTTACACAAGGTGTGAAATCTGTTTGTAGTATATGTTGTTTCTTAAGTAATGATCTACATATTAATAAAAATTATTAACATTTATTATTATTAATTATAAACTTAAGAAAAATAGGCAAAACTTGCTTAAATTTCGCGTCCCAGTTTATATTTGGGAGAACGTAGCGGGAATTTTCGTCATACAATTTTTGTTATGAATGTCCTAANTGATTAGAGATGGGCACGTGAGTAATTTTGGCTCACGTTCACGCACGCTCACGTTGATGGTTTTTTAAATCACGCACACTCACGTCCTACTATATTTTTTTTCAATCACGTTCACACACGCTCACGACGCCTATTTTTTCAATCACACACGCTCACGCACCGTTTCTCACGGACATTTTTTTGAAATTCAAACTTTACTTATATAAATAGTATTTCATATAAATAGCCTTTTATTACACAAGTATTATTACAAAAGCTTGGCCAAACGCCTAGCAAGGGTTGAAGGCACTATTATTATTTTAACCAATTTAACTATTATTTATTAGGCTTTAAACCCCAACTACGCAGCCAGTGTTGCCATTTTAGATGTTTTCCGGCTAGATTTAGCCGGTTGCAATAGCAAACAGCCGGAAAAAATTCAGTTAAGCCGGCAGCCGATTTGTTAGATAGTGAGCCGATTTCAATGTTTTTTGTTTTAAGCGAGTGACCCAAATACATATAAACTGAGACGCGTCATTTTAGCTGATTATAAAGTTACAAATTTTGCAGAATTTTCATGAATTTTACACAAGGTGTGAAATCTGTTTGTAGTATATGTTGTTTCTTAAGTAATGATCTACATATTAATAAAAATTATTAACATTTATTATTATTAATTATAAACTTAAGAAAAATAGGCAAAACTTGCTTAAATTTCGCGTCCCAGTTTATATTTGGGAGAACGTAGCGGGAATTTTCGTCATACAATTTTTGTTATGAATGTCCTAAATTTAGGTGTGAAGTTTTATTCGCTACACTTAGAAAATAAAAGAGCACGTGGAGCAAAACTCCCCAATAAACATTTTGGCGAACGTTCAAAAATGACCTTCGATATCCAATATGAATATCGAACTGAGAACCAACTCATAACCAACCTTAGTTTTTATAGTATATTGGAAATACACTTGAGATGGGTTCGAAAAAAAAAATGGAAACCATAGTAACAAGAGAGAAAGTCATATCCAGCTTATTCTCAAAGAGAAATATAAGAAAATCACTCTCTCTCATAAAAATGCCAATNTATTTTAAACTGATTTGAAATTTTAAAAATTGCCTGCACATCAGCATCAAAATACCTTTCTAATGATATATAATTGTTTATACCTTAGAAGTATAGTTTAGCCGTAAAAGGGGTGTAAAGGAAACATGATTGCCTATTTATATATAGATAAATCACGAGTAAAAACACTATTTCTTGGAGAGAAGTTACAAATTCGAGCCGCAAGCCATTGCCAGCAAGAATTTGCAATTAGGAAAAACATATGATTGTGGTACATGGTTGGATTTTTTGTCGACGATAATTTGAATACACAAGTTCGTTAGATTTAAAAATTTACAAACTGGAGCGATTTTAAAATGAAAAATGTAAGTTATACTTGAAAAATGTAAGTTAATACTTGAATTTGAAAGGTACTCGGCAAAAAAAAAATGTATTCTTAATCGGAATATTGCATTCCAGACCAGATCAACCAGAGTCGATATAGTAAACCCGACAAAGAAATTGAAACGTATGTTGAAGAAAGTCAGACTGACAAGATATACACACGTAGATCCTGTTTTTCCCCTCTGAAGGAATTTTCAAAATTCTATACAAATTTCTTTTTTTTTTAAATGCAACTGTGGACACTAGCTGACAGAAAAACTTGCAAATTTGCGCTCANAGTCATATCCAGCTTATTCTCAAAGAGAAATATAAGAAAATCACTCTCTCTCATAAAAATGCCAATCAGTGTTGCCAGAACTTTTTGGACGAACCGGCTAAATTGGTAAATAAAACCGGCTAAAACCAGCTAAAATGTTTCAACTAAATTTCACGTGTNTTAATCGGAATATTGCATTCCAGACCAGATCAACCAGAGTCGATATAGTAAACCCGACAAAGAAATTGAAACGTATGTTGAAGAAAGTCAGACTGACAAGATATACACACGTAGATCCTGTTTTTCCCCTCTGAAGGAATTTTCAAAATTCTATACAAATTTCTTTTTTTTTTAAATGCAACTGTGGACACTAGCTGACAGAAAAACTTGCAAATTTGCGCTCATACAGAAAATTGCAAGTTTCTCTACATGAGAGAGAATTTGGGTTCATTTTTTCTTACTATCTGATATTTTGGGTGATAATTTTCGCTGGATTTTCGACGAACAATGCTATTGTCTTCCCTACAAGGCCTTTTCAGACCGACCGATTCTCAAGATACTCAAATAGAAACCAATACAAATAAAAAACGCTGTAAAAAATTCCCTTCAATTTTAAGGGAGTATAACAACGACGACACAAAAGAACTGGTCAGATTTTTCAGAAATCCTTTCAAATCTGATGTAAAATATGATGCCAAAAGACTGAAAATATCAATTTGTCCCTTACTTTAAACCTTTGGGAGTGGGCAAAAATGATGTTTTGTAGTTAAGGCAGAATTGAATATGCGCTATTTGGGAAGACAATATCTAAATACATGTAATATTTATTCTGTTTGTTGGCACTATATCCAAACACAAATGCATCTTAAGTGTCTTAACAGTGAAACAATTTCTTATTTTCTAAGTTTGCGAATAAAACTTCGCACTTAAAATTAAGACATTTATAAGAAACATTTTATGGAGAAAATCCCTTCTTCGTTTAAGATTAAAATAAGCGAAATCGGCCCTATTTCATACAACCCTACCTGACATGAACATTTTCTCCACGATAAGGCTAATAGCCATTTGTAACAGATGTTGGGTCGCTTAGTCAAAAATGGAAACATATCTACATATTTGAAATTTAAGAAAACAAGGCAAATGTCAAAATCGGCTAAAAACGGCAAATTTTTTTTCTGCAAAACGGCTAACAAATCTGCCAGCTAAATCGAAATTTCTCCGGCTGGTTGCTATTGCAACCGGCTGAATCTAGCTGGAAAACACTGATTCCAATGGGTTGGATTTCGAGTTCATAAGGTTCCGTTTTACTGGAGAATGGCCTAGTTCTCGAATCGAATACTAACCTATTTCACATTCGTTATCGAAGGTGAGCCTCGAAAAAAGATTGTTTTTCGAATCATTTTCGAATTGTTAACCAAGCCGAATGTTTATTGGGTCTCTGGGAAGACAATACGTGGTACAAACATACTTTTTAAATTTTATAAAATGGAACTCTAGTAGTTTTCATTTTATGTGGATAATTCTTGTCACAAATACATAGTTTCGTGCTTATGTTTTTGTATATATATTGTTTAGCAGCACCACGCCTCTATCAGAAAATTCCGAGAATCCAAAAATTGGTACTGTGACAAGTTGCAGCGCATCATTTTAACTCGACCTGCTTCCTGTTCCACGGATAACGGTATGTCTTTTAGAGGTTTAAAACTATTTTGCGTCAGCAATTTGTCATCAAACTGCATTAGATCATACTATCCTCAAAAAACCTTGTTTTCGAACGTTTGCTCAGGTGTATCGAATTCTGGCAGTTTGGAAACGCGCAAGACTTAATATTTTCATCCAACTTCACTAACTTTTTTTTTTACTTTTTCAAGAAAAAAAAATTTTTCTGCTAGTGAATCTGGCGGCATGATTTTAGTTAAATGTCATAAACTTATTAAAAGTCAAGTGGTCGGGAATAACAACGAATGTCAATAAATTAAACCACCTTCTATTTTTGTATCAGGTCGTTTTCTTTTCTCGAAATAATGTTGCCCTGTTTTCCTCAGCCCTTTCACAGCTTTACGTGTTCATTTCTCAAAATATTGACCTCCGACTAAGCAAAAGTGCCATACTTTCTGCTAATATAGCCATTTTGCGGGACAAAAAGCAACGTACTGAAAATGTTCCAATATTTATAAGAAGGCAAAATTGTTTAACAGAAAAGAAAACGCCATAAGTTTGTAATTTATCTCCGTAATTATATACTATATAATATATGACATCTGATGTAAAGCTTAGCTACGTATAATCTTTATAAACCAAAAAAAAAAAATGCAATGGATTTACTAGTCTCTCTAATTGTAATTTATGTATTTAAAAAATTTAAATCTAGTTGAAACATTTAAGCCATTACGCAGCCATAAATAAAACCTGACATTTTTTTACAAACGCAACACCTTCATTGTGGCGTCGCATACTTGCGCGCACTGCCATGAGCTGTGATATCATTTTCCTAAAGTGAAAATCCAAAGTTTTGATAATAATACATTTTTAATAATATATTCCATATAATACAAATTTTCGCAAAACATAGCATTCACAATATTTAATAGAGTTGTTTATTCTTGATATAAATTATAACGTACATACATACTATATAGTAAATACCATAACTTTGTATAGCGGAAATTTTCGTGATAACGTTAACTATTTCTACTACTACACATTTCTTATTCAATATAATTATATGTTTAAATTTACATTCCACTATATATCTAACTTAATGAGTAATTTATTTATGTATACATATGAAGTGCATTTATTAATTAAATTCAGAAACTAGAATACTACATCACAGTAATTTTCAAAAAACAAACAAAAACACACTAATATTTGTGAATATGCTAGTATTGGTAGGTTATGCATCTGTTACTTTTGATTTCTGTAGAAATATTTATTAGAGTATGACATCTACTTAGTTGTAATTTGTAGATAGGAAGCGAAAAAAAAGGTTGACTTTGACATTTAGTGTATTTGGATACTTTTAAAGTTTTAAATTGTTTGATTTTATTTTACAGCTTTATATGGGGATAATGTTACTTATTGTTTTTGCTTACTTTCATTTTGAATTTTTCGATAGCGAGCTTTCGCCTTACAAAGTGATGCTTTCAAAATTTTATTACATAAAATTTTCATTAAAATAGCTTTACCATAAAATATGTATTTTAATTTAAAAAAGTTTTTTTTAAAAATAGAAAAAATTAACATTAAAATACATCTTCATATTTTATGTATGTACGATTGTTGTATACTTTTTGTTAGTGGGGTGCACAGGAGCGCACTTTCGTACCTCAAACTTTAACACAAAAAAAAAGAAAAATTAAACACGCAGAACAACATTTCTTAATTTAAAAATGCTCAACAGGAAATATAAACATATCACTAGCGGATATATGCAACATTTTATCAACTACGAGTGCATAAAATATATACATCTACGTACAACATATTTGTATAAAAATGCTTTCTGGGATGAGTTTAATATATGTACATATATATTTTTTTTTTAATATTGTGCGTTGTTTTTTTTTTCTCTCGTTAAGCTCACTGGAGTTTTGAATATCACGCCGCTTTGGGACATCGCACATAACGTAAAACCGCATAGCCGAGTCCACGAAACACCACAAAGAACATCATCAATACGAGCGTGTTCAGCCAAAGCGGTGATGTCGAGTTTTGTGCCTTGAGTATTTCCTGATATGGAATGAAAATCGTCGCGGTGTCGTTTGTTTTGCAGATTTCAAAGCTGCTGGGATTGCCACACCTGCGGGGAACCAAAAATGGGATTATCACAAACACAATGCCGACACGTAATATAATAGACAGTATACGCACCGTATCGCCAGTCCTTCTCGAAACTCTAAAATTTGCATATTTTGATATGCATAGTGTATCATTGAGGTGTAGCGTATCCAGCTCAATCCATCTGGAATGCGTGTGGATAAATAGCCGCCAAAGAGTTGTGTCGCCAGCGTATAGAGTGCGCTCAACGTAATGCTAACATTCATATCCATGCAACAGGCACCGATGAAGAAGCCCACGCTCTGCGCCACAATTGTGTTGAGTAGTAGGAAGACCAGCATTAAAAAGAACAGCTTGAAACTGTAAAAAAATCGGAAAACTTGAGTACTGAGAAAATTAAGGCGACAAGTTCAAGTACAAAGTATGTTTGGCAATTTCTGGTCAGAATAGCAGAAGATTTATTTCTAAAATCATGGGTAGAAAAAATGATCGCGACATTTTAGTTTGCGAAATGTTAAGGGTAGAATGTAGAACAACGATATGGGTATGAAATAATAGAGAACAAGTAATTTTTATGCAAAAAACAAAACCGATTTTAATTCCCATAAAAAATTTAAGATTATCGTTAATTTCTTCACGATCAAATGATCGGATCCAAAATTAATTAGTATAGGACCACCTTTCCTTTGAAAAAATAATTATAGAAATCGGTTAACGTGGTCCAAAGTTATGCGGTAATATACATAAAAAAATGTAAAAATATTCCGACTAATTGATAGCCTCCTCCTTTTTTTGAAGTTGGTTAAAATTTTAGAACTGAAAAAAAAATTATATTTTTTGTGCAAAAGGTCGAATAGGTATTGAAAATGTTTTTTAAAACTTTATATTTGAGGATTTCCAGTAGTTATTTTTGAAAAAATAAAAAATAAAATGTTAATGACTAATATCTCCACTACCACATCCTCAAATTTCCTCCTTCTAACTTTATTAATAGAATAAAAAAATTAATATTTCTCTCTCTCGCTTTCCTTCGCCATCGTCGAGTGGTTAGAGGTGCGCTCTGTCACTCGGTAGTTCGATCACAGCTCCGAGCAACATCAAAAAAGTGTTTTCTCTAATAGTGGTCACCCTTCGGCATGCCCAACTTCCGAGTGTATTTCTGGCATGAAAAAAGTTTCTCATTTAAATCATCTGTCGTCCGGAAGCGGCATAAAGCTGTACGTCTATTATGATTCAATAATAAAAGGTTTGCTCAAAAAACAGTTTTCTCGCTCCCCCTTAACAAATAGGCTCCCTTAGCAAGGCACTGGTTGCTAACTCTTCAAAATTACGTGAAAAGTGGAGTAAATGTAAAATTTGTAGAACAAACATTTCGGTAGCATAACCGTTGCCATTATTGATGTTTGAATAAATTATATTCGCTGACATTTCATTTTCTGGCTACGAGAATTTGGGTAAGTTTTGCAATAATTTTATGATAATCCATAATACATTTAAAAAAAAATCATTTCTAAAATGTAATACACCTCATTTGCAGCGTTATTCATCTCAGCGCATATAAAAAGCGGACCGCGCTTTATATATAAATATTCGCCGTAAGTGTGCATCGCCCTTCCAACCCAACCGATTGGAGCCCAGACATAGCGTTCCTACTGACACACACTCACGTAAGCTAAGCTTAAACAAATGGCCAATATACCATTTTTTAACAATAGAACCTTTTTGTTTACAGGTTTCCTTGTGCGTTTGCTTTTTTTGCCTGTTAGTTTTACTATTTTTTCTGCCCCAGAGCAGTGACACCCGTTTTCAAGTGCGGACATAGCGCTCCTACTGACACAGAATGGTATGATAATAAACAACTCGCTCAGGGTATATGTTTCGGTATGTCCAGGACCAGTATGACATACCGTCTGAATCAGGACATAGTCGAGCACTTTTTTGGGGTAATGCGCGCAAAAGGCGGACTTTTTGATAATCCGAGCCCGATGCAATTCAAATATATGTAGGATGAGAAGTACTTGCTAGTTAATATTGCTTTAAAAATACATACATCAATTATCAAGAAGACTACACTCAGAAATATATAACTAATCATAGCCCGAAATACCGCAAGTTTTGCTGCTCGTGGTAATGTGGAAACCGATGCAACAGAGTGGCTTCGGCCCACTGATACATCAATTCAAAATTTAAATACTTTTCTTACTGACGAAGAGGTGCTTTCAGAGGAGTTCGCGTTATGTGACGAGCTATCGTTTCCCAACGAGCTACAACAACAAGAGGAGTTTGATATTCTCCACGAAGACCCGCTCGAATATGTCGCGGGATTTATTGTTAGAAAGCTGGGATTGACAGAACACGTATCGAATGAGCCTACCTTCACGTGGGCAGATGAAGTGTCCAGAGGAGGCCTAACGAAGCCAAGCATTACCATTTTGGGGATAATCAAGCGATTGGAGGTCATTTTTAAAAAACGGCCCAACTATTCGGAACTGCGACCTACTCTTTAGAACGGCTTATTACGTGTTCAGAGCACGTACGTGCCACCGCCGACGTCAAGAAGCTATATTTAAAAACAAGAATGTTCCGGCTAATAAGAAATCTAAACAGATCGATTAGAAACAAAAAGCGGTAAGGAGTACTTAAAACAAAAGCCCTTAAAGTATAGCAATTGTAAGGAATGCTCCTACGGCAATACTTTAATTTAGTAGTTTTAAGAAGTTTTATGTGGCAACGTTAGATTTGTGATCTGTGTAAACAACACTTTAGTGAACTGGTCCATATTCGTAAAAGTATTTATGTGGCAACGTAACATTGATAGCTTGTAAGAAATTGTTCTTAATGTGGTAACCCTGAAAATGTAATAAGAGAAAAAGAAGAATAAAAATGTCCTCTTCCGGTTGGGACATCAAAGCGTGAGGTACGCTAGAAAAACGCTCTCTAATTAATCAGAAGATTCCAGGGTCATCTTGGGCTATTGCACAATAATACATTTAAATAGATACAGGTAGTTTTTCAAGTGGGCCGCTGTACTTTATTGGTTAGAGGTGCTTAGTACCACTCAGGAAGACCTGCGTTCGATCCCTGGTTGGGGCAACATCTAAATTGGAAACCTCCGCGTACATTTCTGCGGTTGAAATGCTTCTCATAAAATGTATTTACCGTTGTGTAACATCCACACGCACCTAATAAACTGAATTACAAGCTCAGCAAACATTTGCGATACAATATCGTTATTAGCTTATACCAACGACTCGTTTGTCTAGCTTATAACTTTTGATTATACATATACTTAAGCGCCACCTAGTGGACCAATTATTTGTAAAATTATTTATAGTTCCATTTCATACGTTTCTTATTTCGTACATACATTCGTTTTTTAAATAGTAATTTAATTTTGTGAACTATGGAATGCCAAGAAATAAAGACAAAGAACTTACACAAATTACCACATACAATTAATGCATATTAAAAATAATATTTCCTGTATTCTACGTTCTCTTTAAATAAAAGATTAAACACCTATTTTGTATAGTATTCATTGCAATGGCATGAGCGGTTTTGCTTAACGTAAAAGCTTTGTGGTGAAGAAACTTCGTGACTTCGTGATCTATTTTCAGTTTAAGGATTTATTCAAAAAATATATTTTTTGGATTGTTTGGTTTAACATTGCACTTGGCAATTTCTGTAAGAGCTATCGTATCACAGATCCGTATACATATTTATTTGTATATCCATACATACCATTGATTTATTTATATTGCCCACAAGCTAAATACTTTAAAATATTTTCCAATATAAGTTCAGTTTCTTTATAAGCCGTTCGCATTCATTTGTTTTCATTAATTTAAAAAAGTACTCAAAAGGGATTTAATTTTTCCCTTTGTACATCCTGCTTAAATGCAACCTTTTGTAAGGAAAACTGAAAACGTTGTTGTCACTATTGAGCAAATCTTTTATTATTGAATCATGTACGTCTCTCGCCTTTATGTACCAACATTAAGGCGCACACCACAATTCGTAGCAGAAGCTCGGCCAAGCACTAGCAAAGCGCTAATAATTTATTTATTTTTATTTAATGCTCTCTTACCTGGTACAGCCCAACATTGGATAGGATATCATGAGGTAGACAGTCGGCAGCGTCACAACCAAAGGCAATTCCCCAAACATTTTTGCCAAGTAATATGCAGATAGCCTGTAAGCGCCCGAACGACGTTCCTTACTAATAACTTCGCGTTCTGCAGGGACTAGAATAAAAAAAAAATACAAGTAATTTTTGAACAAAAAACACAACCGACTTCAATTCTCATATAAAAATTTAGGAGCAACGTTAATTTCTTCAAGATCCAATGATCGGATCTAAACCCAATTGAGGTACCATCTTTCCGATAAACAAGTACTATTAAAATCATTTCACGTGGTCCAAAGTAATGCCATAAAAGAAAAGAATAATCCGGCGAATTGATAACCTCCTCCTTTTTTGAAGTCGGTTAAAAGTGAAAAAAATTCACTCATTAATCAATTAACAAGTTTTTACGATAAATATTGCTTTGTTATTTTTGACCAAATAATTTAAGTTTATTCGAAAATTTTACTGAGCTTTACAAATGGTTGAAGCTATAGCTGCTATTTCAGAGATCACCATATCTCCTCATCAGACTTTTCATCTAGGTCCGCCCCAGTGAGCTATGCTCGCCATGTAAACTGTCGTTGCCTTCTCAACTTTTTCATTTAGACTTGATTCCATAACCACAATAACAGGTTATTTGCTATATTTTTAGAGATTTCACTATAGCCGTGCTCGTCATTAAGTTCTTGTTATTGTTTATCAATAAAAAAAAAAAATATCAAAAACGGCCACAAGTTCAACAAATTTAGACGAATTGTTTTCTAAATATTTTTTGAAGGAACTTACAGGAATTTAAGGCGCCAAAGAGCGCAAATAGCATCCAGTATGTCTGTGAGAAGAACATCCAGCCTTGCAGATCGTGTAGGAACTCTTCGGTGCGTGGTATTTGAAACCAAATTGAGCCGGCCATCAATGCCAAACCGATCGTTTGGAACCAATTTAGTTTGGACAACATACGCGGCTTTGCCTCTTTGTAGTTGCGGCTGGACAATACACAGAACTGCGTGTGAAAACTCGTCGGATAGTCGAGCCAATCGTTGTCACCACAGCTCTCATAACGCTGACATACACTTGAAGTGACGCTGGAGTTTGATTGCGAATCGTGGCCATACCACAGCTGTTGTGACGCCTCTTCATTGGAGTTCTGATGATCACTTATGATTAGCATGGCATCGTGGTTGATGTGATGATTATTATGATTTTTGTGTATGCCCTGATAATAGTTGTTGATAATATCATTGATGAGTGCATCATGCTTGTGAGACTTCTCATTGACAATTTCTGTTGTGATGGTGGTGGTGATGTTGGCCGTTGGTGTGACATCAGCAGCGTCACCATTGATGTCGCCATTATGCCGAACATTGTTGGAGTGGTAGTGCTGCTGATTCCGTTCATTGTTCGTGTTCACCGTAATACAGTTTCTATTCAAGTAATTGCCATGAGATTCCTTGGCGGCGATGAACAGCTTCTCGCGGATTTTGGGATATGACTTCAGTTGTTCCACTAAGAAATGAAAAATTGCAGTTTGTTTAGAAGGTATTTAAAAACTGGTTAATCATCAGTGATTACTCACATACGAAGTCCGCGGGATTGTAGTGCGGTTTAATGGTAACACCGATATTCTCGAAATACGTATAAATATTATTCACCTCGCCAAAGTACGCAGTTCGACCGTTGTAAAGCAGCAACAGCTTGTCGAACATGTGGAACATTTGCGAAGAAGGCTGATGCACGGTGATCACCACAGTCTTTTGCTCTTGCACGGCATAACGCTTGAGAAACTTCATGAGCGATATCGCAGAATGACTGTCAAGGCCGGATGTTGGTTCCTGAAATGTGCGCGAAATTCGAAATTAAGAGATGCAACTATAAATGTGCTTAAGACCATGCCGACGAAAGAGGTATGCTCTTAACTGTCGACTATATACGTATGTACATGCATATGTATGCACGTATGGGGAGCGTAAAAGCTCGCTCAAACAACGCGGCATTAAATTGAATGAGCTTAAATGTATGTGTTGGCAGCTGCTCCATTTGCCACGCGAGTTTGTTTTGATTTCTCTCAACCCCACAAACGTACATACACTATAGTGCAAAACTGAGTACACAGTGTTTTTTTTTAAATATTTGCTAGGTTTTTAAAGTTAAAACTTGTTTGTTATTGTTTTTTTTATACAAATAAGGTTTATGCTTTAAGCAAAGCTCTCTGGCATCTGAGAATATGAGCGTACATAAAACTGTTGGTATGCAGTTTTATTGCCCATAGAATTTCTGTCTGACAAGGGCAAGTTTCAACCGGCTAAAATCGCGTTGGCGGCTTTTTTTTCCAAATACGCATGAACTTCTTTTGGAAGAAAATACGCAAGACCGCTTACAAAGAAATCAAAAAAAAAAAATCAACGGAACTTGTTTTGTGATAAAAACCGCAAAATGCATATCCAAAATTTTATAAAAATTCATATTAAAAAGTTCAACGTTTTTATGAAATTTTTTAGAATTTTTCTAATCTCTGTATAATTTAAAATTTGATTTATGTGGTTTTGGTTAAAGCATGAACAATAATTTTATAAAAAGATATCAGAAAAATTTTTACTTAAAAAACTTTGCAAATTTTTAACAAAAACCACTACGTACGGAGTTTTACACTACATATAGTGCACATACTACATACATATAAATTCTTATTTATACTCACATCTAGTAACATCAGCAGCGGATTGGTTAGCAACTCGCATGCGATATTGGCGCGTTTCTTCTCACCGCCCGACAATCCACGATTTAGATAGTCACCAAATTTCGTGTGTTGACAAAATGTTAGCTCCAACGCTTCCAGTATACGATCAACCGACTTGATTTTCTCCGCTTTCGACATTTTATCTGGCAGTCGCAGCAGAGCCGTATACATAACAGTCTCTCTGAGGGTTAGCCCAGAGAAGAAGATTTCCTCTTGGAGCACATAGCAGATCTTGCGGCGCCACTTTTTCGAGAGTGGTTCGCGATTCAGATAAACGCCGCCACTATCGAAGCGTCGCTGTCCGCTGAGGCAGTCGAGCAATGTGGTCTTCCCACTACCAGATGGGCCCATTACGGCTAAAACTTCGCCAGGGCTGCATGCATAGTGGAAAAGAAGCCAGAACAAATGCATAACATCAACAAGAAGACAAACAAGAATATAAGCGCAATGGAAAATGAAGTCAAATCGTTGAATGGGGCAGATATATGGAGTAGTAGATGCATCCATAGATGGATGTGGGTAATGGAGTACGAAGAACAGAGCAATATAGGATGGTGCGAGTAAAAATATTAAAGTGCAGTAAGAAGGAAAGAAGAAAAAAATAGAGAAAAGAATAAAAAATGATTGTTTATATGTAGGTAAAATGTGGCAGTATGTTTGTAGTTCAGTTGTTACCTTACTAAGCCATTCACATCAGAGAGAATTTGGCGTTCATTATGGAGCACGTTTAGATTCTGGAATGACAACTGTAACGTACGATGATGCGGTTCCGCATCGGATATGAAAGGAAATGTAGACATTGTGTGCTCACTGCTGAAATGATACAGAAATACATACAAAACAATGGAATTAGTATGCGTTTTTTTTTCATTCAAATTACTGCTAGTGTTGTAAATATGTACATACATATGTACTTATGTATGCATATTCGAGTTTATAATGGCTGCATTTCTTTATTCATTCTGAACGTTTGGAATAAACTTTTTTGTTTACTTATTCTTTAGAACGCTCCTCGTGATATGTTAACGTATATTTCAAACGCATTCTGTTTATTCCGGCTGTGAAATGGGATTATCCAGAATGTATAAAGAAACGCAGCCAATGAAATGAAAAAATTAGAAGAAAATAAACATAGGCATAGTCGGAAAGTGAAGTGAAAATATTTTTCATCACTTCATATAAAATCAATACTCGGCTTTCAAATGAAAGGAAATTTATTTGTCAAAAAGTTTTCATTGTGAAACGTTTTGCGCATAGTTTTGTAGCTGTGAAAAATATACGTTGGTCACTTTGCTCAAAAACACAACTTTTTGATGATAGACGGAGAGCTCATGACCAGGGCTGATAACTATCCTTACCTATAAGGCCATATGGGGATAAAAAAGTGCCAAATAGAAAAATAAAAGTGCCAAAAAAGGTGCCATTCTTTTTAGTCTTTCCCATTTAACAATAAAATAATAACTACATTTCTAAAACAAAAGGACTATGCCAAAACAAGATAACCCAGTTGAATAATCTTTAGAAACTAGAAAATTTTAGTTGAGAAAAAGAAGTACATGCAAAGGATTTCAAAAAATGTATTGAAATGTCTCTAATTTTCAAAAGTGCCATTTTGGCACTTCGTGCCAAATTAAAAAATTAAGTGCCATTTGATGTAAAACATTTTATTTTATTTTTTTATATTAAAAAAGGACAGGTATACGCGGTAGGGTTGGCAAACTATGGATGAGACTATCGACAGTGAATTTACAATAGAATTTATAATGGAAAATGGTCTTGAGAAGGTGGTTTTTATCCGATGAAATGCAAGTGTATGTATATAATTTGAGGCCTGCGAATAGAGATCAGCATAAGTTCCTTTCACCATGTTTTTTCGGTTTATGTAGATGGTCGTACCATCGTTTTAGCAGTATCCATTCTTTCATTTTTGGAAACCATATAGCAATTTTGAAACGGAAGCCCCAGAACGACGGAGTGTGATCTATAGCGTCTACATACATACATATGTATGTCACATCGAGCTCATATGTTGGGTTTAGAATTTAAACAGTTCGGTTTAAATTTTGAACCCAAACATTTTCTATGTCGTTTGCTTCACGTTGCACTTCACGAAAGCTTTTTCATAATTAAGAATAAAAAAATCTTAAATTTCATATTCCGTCTGATGGGGATTGTTCCCACCCTTGTGCGAAATAAAGTCAATTGACATTATTAACTTTTCAAAAGCGAAATAAAATCCATTGACATTATTGGTCTTACAAACATTAAATTTGTTTAGCTTCGCGGCGGCCAGCGTCCGCGCGCCACACCACGTCACGCAACGCCCCGGCCCAGAAGTAATATATCAATGATGACAGGTAATAAGTCCCAGATGGTTCCTAAAATCACAAATTAGTTTTTGTGCAAATTGCAGATAGAGGGTATTAATGTCTGCAGGAAAACAGCGTGTAATTTGTGCTTCAAAAGTGTGTGAAAACCAATCAATTAACTTACATGATCTCGGTTCCGATATTAAATAATCAATAATTGTTTATACCCGCATTTTGGGACATTGGCTTGAATGTGCCATCTAATAAATAGTGTCGTCGCATTCCTTAGCTGCTTTTAAATGATGTCGTCACAAATTGCTGGCGGAGACATGAATACAGTGTAAGAAAATTCCTTTTCTATAATTGTTTCCTTATAGAAAGGTTGGTTTATTTTCCACATTAGACATTCCGAATTCCTTCAAAATATGATAATTTAAAACAAAGAATTCATTCAGTGTTCCTCCGGGGTTCTTGGACATGGACTGTTTCTACAATTTAATAGTGGTCGCTTTATTTTTGTGGAAACGAAACATGTTTTGCAAGTTCTGGATCATTTCTACACTCTTTTTCTTCAAATAATTCTCGTATTTCAGCTGCGTTTTGCGTTTGGTTTTTCGCATAGTGTTTTTACTATATTCGTAATTTTAAAGTTTTTAATAAAATCAATTGGTGGTAGTTCATGAGGCCCCACACTGAGGATTTGGCAAGAACCTTTTTCATCTATAAAAAAATAACACTTACGGGGCAATGTTTATTGCAAGAACAAAGTCGTTTTTCTCTAGTTTTTGTATTTTACGTTATGTTGATTTTCACGAAATTCATACTGGATATCGAGAAAAATTGTCGAGCGTTTATTTGGTAATTTTTTAATGTAACTGAGAGAACGATATTTCTATATAATTAAAAAAAAAAAAAACATTTTACTTAAACAAGTTTTCAACCAGTCGATACTTTTTGGTACTCGCGATACTTACTCAGTACTTGCCAAAAAGTAGAACCGGTCCCCCCAGTACTTTGAAAAACTATTTTATTTTACCTTTTAAACCCACAGATCGCTAGGTTAGAGTGAAAAGCTTTTGCTAAGTCCAGTTTATATCTAATAATTGGAAATGCATCGTTTTTTTATAAGATCGGACTACCTATTTTATTTATAGCCGTTTCTGTTCAGTGATACGCAAATTTATTAAGTCCAAAGTAATGACAGAAAATATAATAAGTTCCAAGGAATAATAAAAAAAAGTTTCGTTTGAATTTAGAACTGCTAGCATGCAAAAAAAAATTAACGCGCACTACTCATAGTTCTAAATTCTCTAGTACCGAAACAGTCCGACACTAGTGCGTTTCCTCACAGTATACTACGTATTAAAAGTGTTAATCCCGGTATCCCGGGATCCCAAAAATCCCGGGATTCTTGGCAAATAATCCCGGGATATTCAAGATTTGTAATTTGCACTGATGGCAATAAAAGAAACTCCTTTTATTGACCAGTATTGGCCATATTTATTTTTTTATTTAATAATTAACATTTTTTTATAAATGCCTAGCTCATTATACATCCAACACCGATAGTAAATTTTAAATAAATATATCAATATATTTGCGAAGCCACGGGCCAAATATAGTAAAATTGCGTTTCTAGTTTTTGACGCTGACGTCAGTAATTCAAAACTGATTTGAAAATTTCAGAGACATGTGCCTAGAGAAGAAATATGGGTATCAAAGTAAAGGAGAATTCCTGTGGAATTTAAACAGATTCAATTTTTCGGCGCAGAAGGACTGGTAAGTATTGAAAATGTCCTTTTAAAATTATATCCTGGAAATCTCGCAATATTGGTTTTTGAAAAAAGTATATGTTAAGGACTAATATAAACTTTATAACATCCTCTAATTTTGTCCTTCCTTTCACTTTATCAGTTTGAAAAATAACCTAGTCGTCCTTGTGAATCCAACAAATTTTAATTTTGTTTTTAATTCTTAATTTGGTACCCATACTTTTATACTACATTGCATTGAATATTTTAAACAATTTTTGGAATCAATCATATCTTCGAAATTACAAAGTCCTTTAAAATAAATCAGATCATGTCGTCAGAGAGGAAAAATAAAACGCCACTTTAAATAAAAAAATATGTTTCAAACCCATTTATTTTATGGTAGGAGAGCTTCTGAAACAATATACATAGAAGCAATTTTTTCGATTTAAGCCGTTGAAAAGTAATGAATATCTTAATCTCGGGACTAATCCCGAGATCCCGGGATTGAGATAGCGACATCCCGGGATCGGAAAAAGCTGAAAAATTACCATCCCTAGTACGTATCTATGTAAGTGAGTGTGGTGATTAGCTACTGCATTAAAAAAAGCTGACAGTGTCATCTTATTTAAGTGTTTCTGATCTTGGTCTGATTTCAGCGCCGGGCCACTCACATAACAACATATAGTACAGCCATATAGGTATGTATATGTGTACATATGTACATATATGTATGTATGTATGTATGTACATATATTTGTACACTCATTCATGCATATGTATGTATGTGTAATATGTGTGCATACCCTGCAGGAAATGTATTTAACTATAAGCTTACATTAAGTTGATTAGGAAGGAGGGTGGTTATCTCTGCATTTGATATAACTAACTTGCAACGAACTACTTTTGGGCATAAAATATCAATAGGAAAAACAAAACATTTTTTTAAATCTGTTTATTTTTATTTACTTTATTTCTGCTGTAGGTGGTCCCAAATTCGAATTCCGTCAGACATAACTTCAAAATGATAATATGAAATTTGGATCTTCCTTTTATTTGTCCTTAATTCGAAAAGTGTTTGCGAAGTGTAAGATATTTAAATAGAAACGCGTTTAAAGAAAACAATCTTCTTCATTACTCCTGCATTACTTGTCAACTAGTTTCAAGTAAGCTTTTTGTAGCTAACTACAAGTTATATACTTTATAGAAATCCCGGAAAAAAGCTAACAACAAGTTAGTTATTTTTTATCAATTGATAATTTTTTTTTGCAGGCTAAGTATGCATGTATGTGTGTATGTACGCACGCCAACGCATTAATCAGCTGCAATGTTATTTGTAAATATTTTCATTTTGTTGCGTAGTTAAAAAATTGTTGTTGCTATTACGTATTATTTAACTTACACATACATACATATGTTCATATTATTACATATTGTTATTATCGCATGTGCGTAAGCATATACGTATGTATGTATATAGTACACATATGTATTTAAATATATGCATGTATATATTTTTTATTAAGAATTTTTCGGTTTTCCACGCCTTTTGTTGTCGCCATTCTTACCCTAGCATGGCTGCTGTATTCGCAGCGTCGATTTAATCTCATTAATACATGCACGCAATATCTGTTGGAATTACCATTTTTTCTTAATACATATTGAATACATTTTTTTTTACAATAAAACTTGGACATACAGCCCTTGAGGTCATTGACTTCTTGTAAGGCAAGCACTTACTCAAATTACATAAGTATGTGCATGCACGTATGTATGAACATACATACATACTTACAGTACCAGTATCTATAGGAATATCCGCATTTCTTGTGACTCCGATACACAGCTGACTAAAGTGTAATGGACCAATTAAAAGTGCAAAATACTTTTGTGTGTACGTATGTAAGTATGTGAGGGCTTTCATATACATATGCACCTAAGACTGCATCACTCCCCATAAAAAAAAAAAAAATCGGTGCTGTTTTCCATTGGAATTATAAAATCTCGGAAATTTCGGAAAAATATTAAGATTTACGTGTGCTGGACCGATTTGAAGATACCTTCAAATATTCAAATATTGAGTTTTTTATGAATAAAAATAGTCTTTCAAGCTATTTTTTGAAAAAAGCACCTCAGATAACAAAACCTTTTAAGCATACATAAAACATAACATAAAAAAATGTTCAACGGAATCCTAAAAATGAGATTTCGGAAGCTGTTTTTGAACTTTTTCAAAGGTTGGTTTAAGAAAAACTTTAGAAACTCAGCCAAAGCTTTGCCGATTTACGCTTATGAGGAATAATTGCTTAATTCCAAGTTGAATTAAGATGTGTTGATATTTGAAAAAAATAAAATAAAATAAAATTGGAACGCATTGGAACGAATTAGTTTATTTGCAGAGAAATGGAAAGGTTTAGAAAATACATTTCCAACGACACCTCATAAGTCTACATCGGTAAAGTTTTGGCTGAGTTATTCTAGTTTCTCAAAAAAGTTAGACTCCACTTTTGGAGATATTTTAAAATCGGTCCAACTCACGTAAATCTTAAAATTTTTCCGAAATGTTTGGTGGTAGTCTTCAAATATAATAAATTTTGTGATCCCGGTGGAAAAACCGCAACTTCTTTTGGTGATGCAGTCTAATGCATATACCTACATTTTCATGGAGAAAATTTGAAACCAAAATTTATTTGTAATGTTTCTCAATCGTATGTGTATCGATCGATTTGAAATTTTCACTCAATAAACTACAAGCTATACCAAAGATTCTAAGTTTAACAACACTTCTTAGTACTGATTACAAAAAAAAAACTAAAGGTTTTCAAACTTTTTTATGAGAATTGCAAAAGTTGTGTTATGAAATTTAAAAAAATATTTGTTTTAATACAGTATTGTACATGAATATCCAAGGAAGTTTTTGTGCCAGTTTCATATTCAAAAAGAGAGTAGCTCCAAAGTTATAACATTATTAAAGTGACGCGCACGGTAAGCGGATTAACACGCTCTACAGCGCCTTATAACTCGGGAAAATAAAAAAGTCCCTTTTTATACCCGAGCGCACTTGGGTGTGCTACCATTACGTCGGGCCTGGGTTCAAGTCCGGTTCAACCCAACATCGAAAAAAAAAAGTTCTTTTTAATAGCGGTCGCCCCTCGGCAAGCAATGGCAAACCTATGCCATGAAAAAAAGTTTCTCATAAAAATGTACAATCGCCGTTCGGAGTTGGCGTAGAACTGTAGGTCTCTCCCCTTTATGTGACAACTTCAAGGCGCACGCCACAATTCGGTTAAGAAGCTCGGCCAAACACTAACATATGTGTAAGCGCCAATCTATTATTATTTTATGTTTGTATTTTTTTTATTAACGTTCAGTTAAAGGAATAAATTAAAATTTCTCTTTAAATTTTTTGGTAAGTAAATTTTTAAGAAAAAAGAGACGATGAAAGAGTAGCGTTTTATCTTTTGAAACAAATGATTTAAGCTGCCTTTGTACCAATCGCCACTGAAAATGTGGAAAGAATATTTTCGCCAATCAATTTTAATAAAACTGGAAATTCTAGCACTCTCTGGTATTTTAAGAAATAAATATTTCTAAATTTAAGGTATCGAATGAAATGCTCAAAAAGTTAACAAAGAAATTTACGAAAAATAATGAAATTGAATTTCATTAAAACCAAATGTGATTTAAATGTTCCAGTTTATATAGTATAGGTTTTCAATTTGCTTTCTGATTTAATCTGGTACAAGAATTATTTGTCAACCCTCATTAAAATATTTGCACATTTCATACTTTAATATTTTTTGTTGCCACCGCTTTTACTTAGCAACATCAGAATTTAAAAAGCATGTTTTAAACCGTCCCAGAAGATCTTATGTGGTAGAGACTAGATTCTTCATATTATGATATCTATAAATGCGCATATTTTCAGCCTTATTCTGTATCACGAACGATAGGCAGCCCGAACGAATCGTCTGAAGACGACAACATCTCTGATTGGAATTTTATTACTCTATCGGGCGTCTTCGTCTTGCTTTTCATATATTAAGTTGCAATGGTCTCGGTTGCATTTAAACCGGCTAATTTTTCAAAGTATGGCATGTCGCGTGCTTTTGTAAATCATACTCAAACCCTCTGAACATAAATTGTATTTCTTTTTTACTCGCAGCTCCCGCAGCTGGTTTCATTTGAACATGTCAGAAAGTATTTTAAATACAACACGCACCTTTACTGGGTGGAATTCTACAGAACACTAAACTTTTTTTTATATCTAATCGAATTAGTAATTGTTTTTTTCTTATAATAATTATAGTTATATATATACAATTATTTGAATAGGATAAACTGTTCTGACTAACACAATTAAGAAATAGACACCTTCCTTTAAGGAATCCCATTTGTTTCACTTTAATCGACTAGGACCCGTTTTCTCAAGCACCCTTTAAAGTTAAAACTATTTTATAACTAGCTATTTTTTTTATTACCCGGGCGTATAATTACCCTGTGGGGAAAATCTTTAGTTCTGAACTGGTGCGCTTCTAGTACATTTAGACCCAGTAACGGTTCGCGGTAAATCTCTTTTGCACGCAAACAACTGGCGAATTTAACATGGCGATGTCCTAGGAAGTGTCAATTGCCCCCCGCTGCATCCCTTTTTCGATAGTTCCGAACTAGTCCTAAATTCTACATTTCCTAACCAGTTCTAAAATTGACAGACGAAAAAAAGGATTATGATTTTTGAATCTTTTTGAATGAAATGTGTTTTCAAATTGAAATTAAATTTGTTTGAATGATTGTAAGAAATGTACGTTTACATAGGTACCTATGGCTGTAGCTGAGTTTGCTCGCTATTATTGGTTAGATTCCAGACGGTCCCAAGATGTTAAAATGTTAACACAAATTTTGGGTTTGTGTTACTAAGCTATGAAAAAGCGTCTGGGAAGTGCAGAATAGAAGCGTATTTGGAACAAAAAGTAAACAAGCCCCGCTGCATCCCTTTTTCGATAGTCCCGAACCAGTTCTACATTCGTCACTATAGATATAGATTTCTAGTGAAAAAAGTGATTTTTTTAAGTACCTTCTATCGGACTAGTTCGTTTTTAGAGATAAAAATCTAGTACGGAACTAGAAATTTGATTCACTAGCATGCGGTTTCTCTGCAGGGGAAAAGATTCTGCACAGAATAAAAAAGTACCATGCTGTTCAGTTTTAATCAAAATACGAAAACGTTCTATCTCTAAATTTTACAGAAAATAGTTTAATTAATTGAAATTTATTGAGAATTACCGCATTGCTGCTACTAGCACTGACGCACAAATTCACAAATGTAGAAAAATACAGTAACAAGTCTATTCTGCACGTTACCGAAGTTTTGTGACCGGAAAATTGCATTACCAAAAAATGTTACCACTTCTTGTCACCGCGATTCTAGGTACGTTGGTAATGCAGTGAAAATATTCAGCAGTTCAGATATGAAGATTTGTGAAAATTCTTGTATTGCATATTTCACGGGGCAATATTTTGTTACCGGTTTATGAGATGGTAACCCAATTTACCGATTACAGAATGCGAAACGATTTAAAAATTGACAGATACTTTAATTACCGGTTACAAAATCTATGTTACCAGAGTAGAATAGACCTGTAAGTGATCGTAATTTGTTGAAACTTTACTCCTTCAAGGGTTAGTCCACGGCAATTTTAAAAAGGAAATCGGTTTTTGTGACGGTTACCAGGAGTTTTAGTACCAGTTACCGATTTCGAGAAAAGTGGTACGGCNTGAGTTTGCTCGCTATTATTGGTTAGATTCCAGACGGTCCCAAGATGTTAAAATGTTAACACAAATTTTGGGTTTGTGTTACTAAGCTATGAAAAAGCGTCTGGGAAGTGCAGAATAGAAGCGTATTTGGAACAAAAAGTAAACAAGCCCCGCTGCATCCCTTTTTCGATAGTCCCGAACCAGTTCTACATTCGTCACTATAGATATAGATTTCTAGTGAAAAAAGTGATTTTTTTAAGTACCTTCTATCGGACTAGTTCGTTTTTAGAGATAAAAATCTAGTACGGAACTAGAAATTTGATTCACTAGCATGCGGTTTCTCTGCAGGGGAAAAGATTCTGCACAGAATAAAAAAGTACCATGCTGTTCAGTTTTAATCAAAATACGAAAACGTTCTATCTCTAAATTTTACAGAAAATAGTTTAATTAATTGAAATTTATTGAGAATTACCGCATTGCTGCTACTAGCACTGACGCACAAATTCACAAATGTAGAAAAATACAGTAACAAGTCTATTCTGCACGTTACCGAAGTTTTGTGACCGGAAAATTGCATTACCAAAAAATGTTACCACTTCTTGTCACCGCGATTCTAGGTACGTTGGTAATGCAGTGAAAATATTCAGCAGTTCAGATATGAAGATTTGTGAAAATTCTTGTATTGCATATTTCACGGGGCAATATTTTGTTACCGGTTTATGAGATGGTAACCCAATTTACCGATTACAGAATGCGAAACGATTTAAAAATTGACAGATACTTTAATTACCGGTTACAAAATCTATGTTACCAGAGTAGAATAGACCTGTAAGTGATCGTAATTTGTTGAAACTTTACTCCTTCAAGGGTTAGTCCACGGCAATTTTAAAAAGGAAATCGGTTTTTGTGACGGTTACCAGGAGTTTTAGTACCAGTTACCGATTTCGAGAAAAGTGGTACGGCTTTTTTCAAATGTATAAAGCAGAGATACCAGATAGAAATAAAAAAAAAAATCAATTCGAATTGAAATAAAAATAATCTATGCAGGTACAAATCGTCAGAAAATATATCGATCTCCTAAGATCGATTCTTAAATTTTCATTTTATATGTATGATTTTTATAACAAAACAAAACACAGCGATTCGACGAACACTAAAATTACAAACATACATACATTGTTTATAACGGTTTCAGTATCCAGATTTACCCAAAAGTTTTCGAAACACAACAATTTTAGATACGAAAATTGGAAAATGCAATTCTGAAGATGCTACGACAACCGCTGATTTTTTTGGCACTTGTTTTGCGGTTTTTGGTTGTGTATGCTGCTTCTCATTAAAAAACAATCGCCGTTCGGAGTCGGCGTAAAACTGTAGGCCCCTCCTCTTTGTGTGACAACATCAAGGTGCACGCCACAAATCGGAGGAGAAGCTCGGCCAAACACTAACATATGTGTAAGCGCCAATCTGTTATTATTATTATTATTATGTTGCTCACACAACAAGGAGAACAAAACAAACAAAGCCAAATCAATCCACCTCAACTATTACGCACTGGCCTGCCAAAAATCGAGGTTATAATGAATAAGGACGATTCGAATATTTTATACTCATTCTTGTTTTTCTGTGTTTGGGAATAGAAGTCGATGCTTTTGGGAGAAAGTCATATATTATCCGGATGGGTATCCTTGGAAAACAGCTAAATAAACAAACTTTTAATTTGATAATGTGCCGCAATGACAAAAGCAACCTCAAACCGATTAAAATATCAGGGACCCAAAATAACCGTTATCACATTTTTCAAAAATAAGAAAGTCAAGGAGNAACAAATTACATATTTTTGAAATCCAGAAGTCAAGACGAATCGATTGGTACCAAATTTACTTTATTTAGACCTAAGGTTTTTGTGTTATTTAGCTAAGTCTTTTATTTTTGCCGGAAAAAAATAAAAGTCACATTTTAACCGTTATTTTTTAACTGAAAAAATAAAAGCCAAATTATAACAGTAATTTTTTTTCTCATAAAATAAAAGTCACAAAATAACTTTTTTCTCGAAAATTTTATTATAAAAGTCATAACCGGTTGGGTCCCTGTAAAATATGGCTTCATAATGGAAAAAAATGTTTGGAAACTAAAACATAGACACCGCAAAGTACGGTTAAGTGTTCACTTTTGCTCTTTGAATTTAACTACATACTAAAGGCCATTCTTGGTAAAGCTTTATAAATGTTACAGACTTATTTTAGAAATCTCCACCCATTTGACAGTGGTTACGCCATCACAATTATTCACAGAACTATTCAAGTGGATTTACCTACATATGTATGTGTGTATGTATTTATGTTATGAAAATCTGCATTTAAATAGTTTTTATAGTTTCACTCCCAAACCTGGGATTATTTATACACATTTAAACGAAGCTAAAATAAGCGAGTATAACAAAAAAAAACAAAAAATGATGATCTCATAGAAATTTGGTTTGACCCAATTCTCGCAAAGATTTGTGGGAAGAAAAAAACGCACATTGAAAAGATTTATTGAAGAAAAATAGTGTACTTGAGTTTCAAATGTTAACGTTAAAAATTAATTAATAATTAGTTATTAAATATCTGCTTTCTATCTTCCTATACATATTTATATTTAGTATACATATGTAGATAACTATGATATTAATAGATTTTTTTTTTTATTAACGCAAGGCAACTTAATGAGCACACAACATTTCACAATAGAAATTTGCAGCCAAGCGAAAGTGTGGCTGTAAAACTTCAATTTTCGGCATTAAAGTAGATTCGGCTTACGGAAGCTCGTCAGACAAAGTTTTTTTTTTGTTTTTTAAATTTATGAATATAAATGTGTATATTATAGTAAAAATCGTATACTTATCGTATATACATATATGCATGTATTTACATCTGTATGTATTACTGGTGAATCTCTGCAATAGAGGTGCAAAGCGACAGCTACTAATTATTATTAACATTTATTTTTACAGCCAATTAATGGAAGTATTGAACGTTGATCTCATAACTCCATACATATGTACATAGAAACGCACATACTATTATAAAACAAATTTCTGCAAATGTAAATGCCCTACACATTGGTAAAAGAAAAAATCTATGAAAACAAAAGCTCAAGATTTATTTCTCCAAAGCCATTTGCGTTTGTTGGACAAAATTGTTTAGTCTGTCCTCTTTTTTGTTGGCGTATTTGTTTTTACCGTCTACCTTCGTGACGATTTCTTTTGTTATTTTTTTAGCTTATTGCCAAAAGGTTATTAACATTAAAAAAAAAACGCAAGAATTACGTGAAAGTTGGGCAATATGTCGATGGACGCTAACCGCTAGCCGTTATTGGCTTGATGAGCGATAGTGTGTGAATTCAGATGTCCAGTAAAAGAGAAAAACTGAAGAAGGGCGGCATAATGCCAACAAAAAAAATATTTTAAATTCTTATCTCGTTTTTGGAATACATTGACCGATATTAAATGGGTGAATCGAAGCGCACCTTAAAAAAAAAAAGTGTCAAAGAATCGCGAGGGATCAGCCTTTATCTGCTAAGATTGCAAGTAGAAGCGCAAAAAGTGCCAAACAAGCGTATGCACATCCAGAGGTGGGGCGATATATAAAAAGAAAAAAAGAAAACAAACAAAAGAGCAGAAGAAGCCACGAATAATCGTAGAGTGAAATTTCAATAGACATACATACCTGTGCACATATGGGTCATTCCATGCAACATTTACACCTTAAAAATTTTTTTTGGTTCCGAAATATTTTTTTACATTCTTTATCGAAAAAAGAAGACAGCTATTTTTTAATTCATCGCGATATTCGAAAATCTCGAAAACAAATTTTGGAATTTTGAACTCACAGTTTACAGTTAATAACCTATTTGCCAGCGAATTGTAATCAAAATGTGCATAATTACTTAGGTTCTGCATTAGAGTGTGAGACAGATTAAAAAAACAAATATAATTTTTTGCTTTACAAAATGTAATTTTTTTATAATTTTTTAATTAGTTATACACTGTTTGATTTTTTGCAATCTATGTAGTTATCAAGCTTAATGGAGTACCTGTAAAAACAGTTAGTATGGAAAAGCCAAACTGTAGAAGTTACGAGTTTTTTCATGCCTGCGTATAGGGCCGTAGCCAGGATTTTTTTTCGGAGGGATTCTGGCAATTTTTTTTTAGTTTCACTTTTATTTCAACATATTTTGATTAAAAGAAAAATACTGATAAAAATAAAATTTTTCATAAAAACAGGGTTGAAATCTTGAAATTCCTGCCCGTATTTTGTTTGTAAGTCAAATATGAGTGGCATTGCGCTACTATGATAGCACGGCCAATCAATCATAGCCAACATAGAACATCGCCGTATTGTACCAATCTTTTGACTACAAAAAAAAAATTGTCCCATTTTTTACCAATAGTCCGATATAAAAATTTACAAACCTGTACAAATGTACCAATCGAGTGACAGACACTGCCTTAAATTAATTAAATTCTGAGTATGCTGTTTCGTAGCCCATTGAGTTCTAGTAGAATAAATTAGACGTTTCAAATTACTAAAAATGTCGATTGATTTTTTACAATTTTTAAAAGCTCGAAATTTGTACGAAAGTTTGTTGATTTTTTTTTAATATTTCACAAATGAGTAGTCCACTTGCAAACAGCGTTGTGTGATTTTATAATAGTGAGCCATAAATTAAAAAAACGTCTACAACAACAAGTAACATCCAAACTGTATATTTTATTTATTATCTGAGCCTAATAACATTGAAAAACAATATCGCAGTGTGGAAGTTTTTGCAAATTTTAAGTATAAAAAATTAATATAGCGAGTTTTGAAACAGTAACTTTTACATAGCCTTCTTTTTTTAGCTTGTCGCGTTCGCTCTTCCATGAAGATTGGTCTACTTCTTTTTTACGACGTCTTCCACTAGGCATCGAAACTACCACATTTTCTTGCAGTTTCTAAGTTCATCAGAAGATGGAGGCTCTTGAACCTGTATAAATAACTACGTACAATAAATATTATAGCGACTTTTGAAAGTGTATATATACATACAGAAAATATTAAAGCGACTTTTGCTAGAGTAGCTAACATTTGATGCTATTTTTTCCCGAATATACAAGGATTTAGTCAGTCGCTGTTGTGTAGTGGTAAGCAGTGCGCGCTTCCACTCCGCAGCACCTGGGTTCAAGCCCTGGTCAAAGCAACATCGCAAAAAATATAGAAAAAAGGGTTTTTCTTAACAGCGGTCGTCCCTCGGCAGGCAATGGCAAACCTCCGAGTGAATTTCTGCCATGAAAAACAACTTCTCATTAAAATACAATCGCCGTTCGGAGTCGGCGTAAAACTGTAGGCCATTCGCACGCCACAAATCGGAGGAGAAGCTCGGCCAAACACTAACATATGTATGTGTAAGCGCCATTCTATTATTATTATTATTACAAGGATTTTGCACTGTATTGCNTTCTCATTAAAATACAATCGCCGTTCGGAGTCGGCGTAAAACTGTAGGCCATTCGCACGCCACAAATCGGAGGAGAAGCTCGGCCAAACACTAACATATGTATGTGTAAGCGCCATTCTATTATTATTATTATTACAAGGATTTTGCACTGTATTGCTAGTGGACATGAAACTACTTTAAATACTAGTACGTTAACCACCAAAAACTAAAAATCTAAAAAAATTTACATACAGCACTTTGCAAGTGGATTACTCATCAAATATATAAATAGGCAATCGTGTTTCCTTTACACCCCTTTTACGGCTGAACTATACTTCTAAGGTATAAACAATTATATAAATATCATTAGAAAGGTATTTTGATGCTGATGTGCAGGCAATTTTTCAAATTTCAAATTAGTTTAAAATAGAGCGAAAAAATCAATTCAAAAGTCACACCAATACCAATGCCATACATGTACACGGTTGGGACGGAACTGCCCCCTAAATGTATGCTTTAATATTGATAGTGAATTACAGAAACGTGCTAAGGAGCAGTTTAGGAATAAGATGTATGTATGTATGTACATGAATAGACTAGACTCAAACAAGGAAGAAGGTAAAGTTGAGTATGGAGAAGAAGGAAGGGATAAATACAGAAATTAAAACAAAAGTAAAGAAACCTAAATATAAAGACAAAGCAGAAGGACCATTAAAATACCTAACCTAATAACAATGGTGGGGGTGAATATGTAAATGAAGAAAAGAATGGACATATTTAGATCAGGATAAAGGAAAAGATAAGGACGAAGATGAAGATGAAGATGAAGATGAAGATGAAGATGAAGATGAAGATGAAGATGAAGGTGAAGATGAACATGAACATGAACATGAACATGAACATGAAGATGAAGATCAAGATGAACAAGAACATGAACATGAACATGAAGATGCACATGAACATGAACTTGAACATGAACATGAACATGAAGGGGAAGATAAACATAAACATTTAAAGCTATAGAGACAAAGATAGAGAGGAAGAAAGTGATAGGGATAAAAGGGAAATACAACTAAACAATGTGCGATGTTATATTGTGGTGTGTTATGCTACGTATGGTATGTTATTTAATCTTATGTTATGGTATGTTATCTTATGCTAAGTACTAAGCTAAACTCCCCTCCACTTAACCCATTCCAACTAATGTTATTTCAGCTCAACTCAACTCACATAAACTATCCTTAATTTTAGCGGTTGAATTTCAACGGCTGGGCGAACACTAGTATATATAAATAGGTGTTTCCTTTTTTCGATAAAGAAAGTAAAAAAAAAATTGAGGTATAAATTTTGCATGGAATAACCCACATACATACATACATACATATTCGCATACAGCAATGCGAAGAAAAATATTATTAGCAAACACAAAGGTCATTGACAATTTAATTGTACCGAAAATTAAATTTTGGTTTAGCGCACAAATAAATGTACATACATATGTATGTACATACATAAGCACATGCATAGAGACATTAATTCATATACATAAACATGCGTACATACATTCCTTCCCACATGCCGTTTATAAATGTTGGTATGAAACACGAATTTTTATTCTCATTTTATTCGATTTTTGCTGGTTTTAATTGATACTAATGTTTGAGCTTTGCGCTTCGCAAATATTTCGGGCTGCAATTGGCGCTAAAGTTTGGATATGTATGTATGTATGTGTGTACATACCTACATACATATGTATGTAGAACCCATAGTGCACGTTAAAGTGAATGTGGAATTTAATATTTAGCTTGACAAAACGATTTAGTCAATAGAAATCACGCAATAAAAATAGGTCATCGAAGAATTTGCAAACAAAGAACAGGCACTCAAGCTATTCGACATACTCGTAGTATCGGTATCTCTTTGGCATGTGTTTTAATCATAACCTCATGTAGTATGTATGTGGGTATATATGTATATATATATTATCCAGGGACAGATCTGCGGGGGGCGGTCGAGAAACCCGAGTTTGGTAAAGGATTTCAATTAGACTCTTGGTATTGTGATTCTACTTCGGGAACAATTTCACGCAAATTGACATTTTTTTCTGATATGAAGTTGGCCATTTCTAATAGATTTTATCGCTGAACTCATATCTGTAAAATATGGACAGCATTTTAAAATACATCTCTTGTCCTTTCGCAAGCCGCACAGTGTGATTTTTGAACACTGCATGCGAATTAATCGTGGCGCTTTCGACAAAAGCAGCATTTTGATACGAAACAAATTGGTTTTGAAAGCTAAAGTAATTCCCTTTAACAAAAAAATGTTGCCATTAAGCCACAATTACCGCTTGACCTTAAAAAAGTTGGTCAAAAATAGTGTTCTTCGATTTATTCCAAAACAAAAAATTTATTTTTTTTTATTACACTAATATTATAGATTTTAAGACGAGAAACACGACTTCACTGTTAAAAAAAAAACGAAAAAAAAAGAAAAGAAAAAGGAATAAATGTCAACTCCTCAATTTAAAAAGTGCATTAAATAATGCATTTTTCAAATTGAGGGGTTGACATTTTTTTTCGTTTTTGAAACAGTGGAATCGTTTTTCTCGTCTTAAAATCTATAATATTAGTATAATAAAATATACAAAACATGTTTTTTTGGAATACATCCGCTGGATTTTGCATGTTTTTTTTTAAAGAATACTATTTTTGACTAATTTTTTTCTAAGGCCAAGGAGTAATTGTGGCTCAATGGTAATATTTTTCCGNGGAGTAATTATGCCTCAATGGCAATATTTTTTCCGTGAAAGGCAATTACATTAGCTTTCAAAACCATTTTGTTTCATATCAAAATATTGCTTCTGTCGAAAGCGCTACGGTTAATTCGCATGAAGTGTTAAAAAAGCACACTGTGTGCCGTCGAGTTAGCTCGAATATCTCATTTTTCAGTCGAGAAATGTAATTTTGAAATTTTCAAATTACTACGGTGTATTTTTTTTCAAAAACATATGGCTCAAATATTTTAATAATAATAATAATATTATAAATAAATAATAATATTTAATAAAAATATAATTCGTTTATAAACAATATATAATATACGAAAATAAAATTCTTATGTGTTTCTCTAAGGCAGAAGGTTAGAAGACGATACGAAAAACTGCTGAGAACTATAGCATTTCCATAACAAAGGGACTTAGTTCTCAATATCGAAAAGGAGGCTAGACATCTAATCGTATTCTATCGTTGAATTCTAATTGGTTCCTAATGTCTAATGCTTTTCTAATCACACCCTAATCGAATTCTAACATAGTTTTCNAGCCGATAGTGATACGGCGTGCATTACGTGAAGGTCCATAGGAAATGACATTGAGGGCATATGTGGGGCAAGTTCTCATTGAACTCTGCCTAGTTTGAGGCGATTATGTCAACGAGAGTGTTCCCATTTAGGCTGGCTTAATTTGCCAGCAGGGTGGAGTTTTATTGACATATAACTCTTCCTTTCTTATATCTTTTGTATCTCTTCCCACTACTATATAACTTTTACATTTCGAAGCCTCACTGAACTCAAAAGTAAACTTCAGCACGAGAAAAACACTGACCCTAATATGAAATCTACAGAAACGATAAAAAAATATGTAGGTATAGCTGTGAATTTATATTTTATTTCTTTGCTTTTGATGACCATTTATTAAAATAACTCTATAACCACAATTATCAGTTAATTAGTATTGTATAGAAAATTTACGACTTTATTATTTACAGAAAAAATACCAGAACTTGAGAAAAGTTGTTTTTTCAAATGTATCGTAGGATTACGGTTGCCAGACGTACTGATTTTTCAACTCTTGTACTGATTTTATTCATTTCTTCAATCAGTTCGCTAATGATTTGTACTGAATTTTCTATTCAAACAAAATACATACTTTAGTATTTTCTTAAGGTTCTTACATAACGTTGGAACTTCCTTAAACTGTATTGTAAAAAATAAGAAGAAAATAATTTAATTATAGTTGACATATTTTATATAATGTTTGATATGCCCAAGAAATTAATACAACAAAAAGATTAATCGTTTTATGGGCATATCGCCGGGTCATTACGTACCAGTTGCAATAATATGATGGAGCTTAAACTATTTAAAAATAAGGCTTAAATTTTTGTCAAGTGCCGTTAGTTGTCTCGAAAATAACTTTCAGTTTAACAATAACAAAATTTCAATATTCGAATGGCTTTTGCCTATAACTTACAACTGCTTTTTCTCAATTTACTGACTTGGTAAAAAAGATTTGCATACAAGACATACAGTTAGATACTCTTTTTAGCGAATTCATAGTGTTTCACAGTTTTTGCGTAGTTGAAAAATTATTTAAGCCATGAGGAAATATAGAGGAACTCCTTAAAAATGGTACCTTTTCACAGTATTAGAGGATCTTAAGAATAAAGTTTGTTTGCTGGCGCAAAGAGAGAAACCGGCTTCTAATTAAAAAATTTTTAAAGTGAACTTCAAATTAAAAGTAATTTTAAAATGAAATGTATAGAATTCTTTGACTATTTCAACACTTAAAATGGGAATGATCTTATTATTGCTATTCAAAAAGTCACAAATATAAAATATTTTATTGGCTCTAATGATGTGTACACTCACGTTAAAATGAATAACACTTTTACTTTTTATGAACTCTACTTTATTTATATACCAAAATATTGTTAAAAGCAAGAACTCAGGTGTTTTAAATTATTTTCTGTTACTTACATTCATAATTTTGCTTTGAATAAAAATGTACTGAAAAGTATTGATTATTTTAGCATGAAAAAGTCGAATGTACTGATTTCGCGCATAAAACAATATGGCAACCCTACGTAGGATTACCACCTTCATATGTATAAAAAGTGAAGTCAACTAAAAAAAAAAATTAAAAACTTAAGTACGTATGTTATCTGTAAACAGAATAAAGTAAGGTAACAATGACCTCACGTTTTGACACTTTCCATTTTCCATATCTACTACAATATCACGAAAGGCAAAATTGCTGGAGTAATACAAACATACATACTTACCAACTTTTGTATGTAGGCAGTCTGTTTTTTTGTGCGCAAATACCAAACACCCTATTGCTTTTTGAGTATTTTTTCATAGCTTTTTGTATACCTGAGGGCACCTGTGCACAATGGTATTATAACTTTGTTCACATAATGGTGGTTGGATATAGACAAATGTATACATAAATGATCAGAATGAAAAACGAAATCGATTAAGCGGTGACTGTCTGTTCGTCCGTCCGTCCGTATGTCAATCTATGCACACGATAACTCGAGTAAAAGTTTAGATATCCTAACGAAACTTGGTATGTGTACTCCTTTTCAGCGTACGACGGATGGGTAAAATCGGACAATAACCACGCCTATCTCCCATATAACGGTAGTTTTCAGAAATACGAAAACTGCCATATTTTAGTACCTACTAAAGCTTATTTATTCAAAACTGATATTTATGAAAATGAGCGTAGCCACGCCCACAATGATTAGATGTGTATATCTTGGAAACCGCTTCACAGATTTCTCCGAAACTTTGCACAGTTGTTGGTCTTGACAAAACATACCAAACGGTTCGAACAATTTGTAGCAAAATCGGTAATGATTATTATGTTTTCCACATAAAAGCAAAACGTTGAAAATTATTGAAATCTGACTAGAATTACGCCCACTTTTCTATAACGGTAAGTTTCAGAAATGATCGAAACTTCGATATTTCGAAATTGAAGGACGCTAGTTTTACGCAAAATTGATACTAACAACAATCCCTTGAAAAGAAGTAACATCATCATGGAATCTTGGAAAACGGGCGTGACGCCGCCCACATATATCTATATAAGTTTATCTCATTATGTCTAACTGAACGTTCTATCTAAGATGTTGGAAATAGGCGTAAAACCTCCCCTACTTACCACGTAGCGGTAGTTTACAGAAAGGTGAAAAAACTATATTGAATACTTGCGCCGGGTATTTAATGTTCGGCTCAGCTCGAACCTAGACTTTTTTATTTGTTAATTTGGTGATTTTGCAAAATGACCATGAACAATTGTCTTTTAATTGAGAATTTAGAACTTTTCACACTGTTTTTTTTTTTGCTAAATTTGACCCAATTCGTAGACTCTTTTTGTTTCTTTCGCAGATGTCTCTTCTTTTTTTAATAAGCTTCTGTGCAAACATTAAGTGTGTATGGATATATCTATGTTTGTGTTTAGGAGTGTCGGCAGCAGTGTTGCCAGAACTTTTTAGAGAAAATACTAATTGGGCAGAATAAAATAAAGATAACAAGTAAAGAAGCATAAGTTCGGACGAACCCGAACTTTATATACCCGGCGCAGGTATCAAATATCGTCGTTTCAACTTTATCTGAACTACATTTGCATGATAAGTAGGGGTGTTTAGCCGATTTCAAACGTTTTCGATAATATGCACAGTTAGACTTAATGATATAAGTGAACCTAGTTAGGTACAAATCAATAAAGTGTTTACCGAGATACGACTTTGTAGTCGTAAAGTGAGCGGTGCCACGCCCAACTCCTAAAATTCTATAGCAGCCTTATTTATTGTTAGGAGATCGTTGTAACTATTAACTTGGAGTAAATTAGCGTCCTCAGTTATTGAAATTAACCGTTATATGGGAACCGGGTGTAATTTTAGTCCGATTTGAATATTTTTCAACGAATTTATTTTTCTTACCAAGGTTGTTAGGAGTACCAAGCTTGGCAGAAATTTATAAGTCCGTTACCGAGATACACATTTGTGGTCATATGTGGGCGGCGCCACGCCCATTATCCAAAAATTTACAATGCCCTACTTTTCTGCTAAGTTGTTATTGCAATCACCGATTTTAAGTAAATTAGCTCCAGTAGTAACTGATTTATCGCAGTTTTTGTGTTTCTGTAAATTACCGTTATATGACAGGTGGGCATGTTTCTTACCGTACCCAAGGCTCTTACCGAGTTTGGTAAGAATTGGTGATGCGGCTACTGAGATACAGCTTTTCATAACAAGTGGGCGGGGTCACGCCCATTTTCCAAAAATGTCATAAAAATATTATTGTTTACAATTCTATTTCACGTACTAATTTTCAATAATTTGCCTCCAATATTTACTGAAATATCGTAGTTTTTGCATTTTTCGAAAATACCGTTATATGATAAGTGGGCGTGGTTACACTCCGATTTCGTCTATTTTCACTACCAACCTACCTTGGGTAAGGGGCAACCTGCATACCAAATTTCGTTGAGATATTTCAATTTTTGCTCGAGTTATCGTGTGTACAGACGGACAGGCGGACGGACGGACAGATGGACATGGCTTAATCGATTTCTCTTTTCCTTCTGAGCATTTATGTATACATTTGTCCATATCTATCTCGATGCATTTTGGCTGTTACAAACAACCGTTATGCGAACAAAATTAATATACCCTTGTGCACAAGTGCGCTGGGGTATAAAAACAGCTAAATCAAACATTTTGTTGTGGCTACGAGAAATAGCTTAATTAATAATTCAAATATTTTTCGTCGTCATTATAACTTCATAACAGTGTTAATGTTTAAGAAAAAACGATGCATTCTTGTAAGGAACAACTTTTAGTAAATATTTTTCGTAGCCTCACCAAATCTAGTTTTGATTCCACCTCATTATTATATAAACAGTGACGATTGGGTGTGATATTTACCCCTATCGCGTGAAAACCAATACTTTATTATCCTCCCAATAAACATACCCAAGAGAAAGTACTCATATTCTTTAACCGATGAGTGCAACTCGAGCGTACCTTTCATGGCCAACTTCTCCGCAACGCGATACTCTGCAATATCAATATGGCCTGGTACCCAAAATGAGTCTAACCGGAGAAAATTCCCTTGCCAAAGTGGAGCGGTGTAACGGACATTCGACTGATTCTGCCTGATGCGGGCGCCCTACATGAATGAACCGTCCACCGACACTTCCGTCAAACTTGGACCCATCCGTGTAGAAATGCACCGGTGTCGTATTGCAACCACTGCTTTCCGTTAGCTCATTCCTAAAGGTAATGCGAGTGTCGGAAAGAGCTGAAAAATCAGTCGAAGTCTCAAAAAGCCTTTATTTGTGTTTTCTGACGAGAAAAATACAAACATGTTCGATATGTTTGTGCTTCATTATCACAAAGCGTACTTTTTCGCGCCCTGAGTAACTTTTGAAATGGTGCGTTTAGATGCAGATGAATTTGAATATTTGTATGCACATTAAACATTTTAACACTATTTAAATTTGCAGTTAATATATCGAGCAAAAGTAAAAAGCTAAAAAAAAAGCTAAATAACACAGCCACACAAAAAAAAATTTGTGTTCTGACCCAAAGGTCTCACTATGTGTATTTTATGTTTTTGGGGTCGCTGAATCCGAATCCGAGGTCCATTTAACCCCATCAGTTCAGGGTTTTGATATAACCCCAGAAAACCAATATGGCGGACACCTTTTGTGTAATTTTAAGAAAAAGCTAAGAAAAAAGCAAGAAGCTAAACAGGATTTTGCTGGCTGAACCCAAATAAAAAAGCTAAATCTATCGGGAAAATACAAAAACGGCAACACTGGTCGGCAGTCGAATACTGCCAGTAGGGTTGCCAACCGTACTATAATATATTGTATTGTAATATTTTTTGGGTCTGCGTACTATATACTGTTGGAAAAAAATATAGTATGCGGAAATACTATATTTCTTCAATTATAAATATGTATATATACCAGCTTTTACCCGCAGGTCTCACCCACGTCTTTATACAAATATGAAAAATACTTTATGTAAAGATGTTATACTCTCTGCTCTAATTTTACTATAGCCGTGATAGCAGCATATGTTAGAACAGAGCTGTATAGCTTGGGTGTTATGGAATGAAATGCAATAATAATTTTTGGCACTGCAGGTGTTTTTATTTAGGTCAAAATATCTCCAATAAGTTATATAATAGAAGAAATACTACATATAATAGAAGAAATACTACATACCTAATTTCCTTCGAATAATAACTCTAATATGATTTCACAGCATTTTCTTAATACTTCAAAGTATCTATTAACATAAATGCATTTTCCAATACAATTATCATACATTTTATTATCGATAAAGTTTCGGGTTTTACCTTGTAATGTGTTGTAAGTGTGCAAAGTTTCGTGCGATTCCGTGTAGTGGTTCAAAAGTTATAAGGTAATAAACAAACAGACATTCACATTTATATATACATATAAATTTCAGTCATTTGTAAGAAAGAAATATTTTAAAATGGATGACTTTTATACTGAAATGTCAATATTAAAATAATTATACTTCAAAACAAACAGATCAAAAATGGCAACATTTTTAAAAATAATTAGAAAGATTTACCAAATTTACTTAAAAGTATTTCGCTTATGCTCTCTAATCCTGCAACTTCGGCATTCACAGAAAGGGTTTTTTTTATTAAGATTTTAAAATGGTTAGATGAGAGAAATAAAGCGAATAACTCACTAATAAAAAATGAACTTTTGATTTATTTAATTTAAATATTGATAGCGATAAAGCATATGATACTTTCAAAACAAATATATTTTTTTGATAGAGGAAATGCATAAGAAAAAGATGTACACTTAAAAAAAAAAATTTTACTTTTTCTTAAAAAAAAAATACTATATATACTTCAAGTGCGCTTGATTTTTTTTGATTTTTTTGGAAAAGTACTATACATTTCTTAGAAAATGTTGGCAACCCTAACTGACTGTCAATGTGTTCAGGTATTTAAGTGTTTTTTCTTTAATTTTGCAGTTGACATGTTCATATGTACAAGTGTATATTTTCATATTTTTAAATTTCTTACATGCATACACATGCATGTTTGGTACATAGACACGAATATGTATATATGTTGCCAATGCACGAATTTGTTGACAATTTGCCATTTTTTACGAGTTGTTTTTTTGTTTTTGTTTTATCTCGTAAGAAAGCAACATTTTGTATATCGCGGTTTCCCCATATTCATTCTGTTCATTGCTGACTAATTAAGTTTATGTGTCAAGGTCTCAGAAAATGCTGACGGTCAGCGAATACTTTTGAGAATGGAGCAGAAGTGGTTTAGTTATTCCTAAATTTAAATAGAGTGGCCTAAATTTGAGCATGCAATTGGGAAACCATTGTTGCCTTTCATCTAATTAGTTTGTGTGGCTCGATAGCACTCAATTCAGTTGTTATCATAAAATACAAGAGGATTTTAATTGAGCAATAATTTCAAAAACAAATACTTATATACATACATATGTGTGAGTCGGTGTAGGTCGAGTACGTTAATTCTGGGCTTAAGCTGTAAAAAATCTTACGTCACGCCCTGTACAATATCGGGACACAGTACGGATGATAGTCTCCAGGCAGGCACTGAGTAACTGGTTTTGAAACAGCTACATATTCTCTTGTGGTGGTGCGTATGCTGACAAGTGACGTGTGTCTCAATTCGCGAAAACTCTTTGTGTGTTGCCAGGAGGAACTTTGACTTGTGCTTGGTAATCACTAGACCAAAATCTTTTGCTTCCTTCCCAAAGCTGAAGAACGTTATTATTCTCTTCGTGCTCCCAAAATTGTGTCTAACTTTCGTGTACTTTGAAACAATGATATAAAAAATCATATAAATTATTTATTTACATCAACTAAAAGACAAATTAATTATCATTATTTTGACATTATTTGTTTTTATATTTTATTAACCATTTACATCTTCTTTAGTTTTGCGCGAAAAAATTTTGGTATAGTTGAAATCAACGTGAGAAGCCCCATTTTTGGCTTTTTCGTAGCCAAACGTTTCTTATTCTAGACTTATGCCAAAACGTAGGCTGTTAATAAGATTTTTTTAAACGTCTGGCAACACTTTCTTACTCGTACTCTCAGCCGAAATGAGGCAGTTCAGATATCAGCTGATTATGGTTATGAGGAAAACCAAAATTCAATTGGTGTTTATGACTATGGTTATGGCTATGGCTAATCGAATAAGTGTTGGCCATAAGGTTGGTTGGAACAGCTGTTTTATATGGTTGTGGTTATATCACCACTAATTTAACCTTAAAACACAAACTATAGGATTGTTTTCTTGTGGATTTATCAAATTGCGCCTCATTAGCTGCTTGAAGCTGGCTGTTAACCGCCTTTGCCAAGTAGAAAGATGTGAGCATCGTTCCTAAAAATCTATTAATGGTTCATGTACAGCGAACGCGATGCCGACGTTGTCATTCAAACGCGTTTAAAGTATAGTTCTTTGAGCCTACACTGAGACCATATCCTCTTTGTTTTAAGCTAAGACACATGATTTCGCGCCAAACAACCTTTTGTTTACTTAAAACAAATTTCTTTTTGGAAATTTTTTCGTTTGAGAACGATTTGTTCCTGCACTGTACAGATGCTTTTCCGTAATTAAGAAAAACTCTAAAAATAAATAATAAATTTGACGCACATATAAGCTCATGAATAGTATCAGGCATCTCTGCGCAGTCAGCTACAGCCACAACATGTACATACATAGGTGTGTTTTCAAATTTTCACTTTGAATAAAGCGTGGCGTTGTTTGAGAAATGTCTAGACAATACAACTCTGTGATCGATCAAACAAACTTTTTTCTTGAGTTGAACTGATTTTTTATACAAAAATCTAGATAACACCACTCGGTGATCGATTAAACAAACTTATCGGGTGGAAGTGCGCATATCTAATTACTCGGCTATGATGAAATCAATGTTTTGGCAGCTAAATGCGATCAAAAAATTTTGCCTGTATGAGAACATTCGATAGATCTAGGCTCTGCGGAACTGCTAACGACTACACCAGAGCGGCCGCAAAACATCTATAAACCAAGTAAAAGTTACCAATTTGATTACATTATGAAAGATGGAAAAGGATATGATTCCATTTCATCGTCCTCCAAGAAGCTGCGACTGCAAGGAACCGGGGTGATATTTAGTCTATCAACGTTAATTTCATTAAATGCACCCATTACAATTAGGAGTTTCGGCTTTGTAGCATGTCCTGGCGTTTGCTTAGCGCCTTTGGAGTCATCACGAGGCCCATTTGTCTAAGGACAAGTTTGTTTAATCTCCTCCCCTCTGTGTGACAATATCAAGCCGGCCGCCTTGAAGGTAAATATTTTTGATCGCATTTAGCTGGCATAGCGTTAAATCCATCCATCATAGCCAAGTAATTAGATATGCGAATTTTCACCCGATAGAGCCAAGGTTCGATCGAGCAACATCTAAAGAATGAACAACTTTTTTCTAACGGCACCCTCTCTCTCGGCAAACAATGGCAAACCTCCGAGGGTATTTCTGTCATGAAGAAGCATTTCATAAAACCATATTCGGTGGCGGCCTAAAAATGTAGGTCCCTCTATTTGTGTTATAACATAAATACCCAAACATAAATTGGAGGAGAAACTCGGCAAGACTTGGCAAAAATGAGAGCGTCAAAAATGTATAGTTATTTATTTTATAACGTTAAAGCCGCCAAACAAATATTTTAAATAAATGGGCTTGTGCTAGCGAACCGCTGACTGCCATACTTAACTGAAGCCCAAAAGTTTTATTAAATCATTAAATAATATAAAATTGTTCGCATTTCCAATGGAATAATCCAGAAAAAAACTTTCTTCCGTAAATAAATCAAATGAAGAGATATCAAAAGCTAATGCTTTCCACACTTAAATGCATCACCTACTTGCATCTCTTTTGTATATACATACATACATACATATTTACATACATGCATAAAAACATACATATCTATGCGCTTAACCTCCATTTGAACAAAGGAACGTAGATTCAGAATCAGACACAAATTCGCTGTCGCCCATCCTCCACAATTCAACTACTCAATCTGCCAATTGCACTTCATTCAAAGGCGCAATAAATGCAATAATGGACAACAATGAAACTAGGAAGCATATTTCCCACAACTAATTATCGTGACGCTAGTAATTGGCGAGAAAGTGCGCCACTTCAGCTGCTTGAATAATAATAACTTCGGCCATCCGTACGTCCCTCCTCTGGTAGGCTGGTTTTCTGGCTGGGCCGGCCGGCCGGGCGTGAACGAAAGAAAGAAAGCGCTTTCTTGTTAAATTATACATATGTATATTGACTACGAAAGCACTTCTTTGCAAAAATTACACGCTATTTATATACATATATACATATGTATGTATGTGTGGCACATAAAAATTGCAACTGCAACTGCAACCGCGATTGCTGCTGCCGCAACTGTTGTTATTGCTTTAGCCTTGTCTGGATTGTTGTTTCGTAGATCGTGTTGCACTTCCTCTTGAATTTCTTTTCAATCATTTTTTTGAAAAGCAATTTTCAACATCAATTGCAACTTAACCGCAAGCCAAAGTGTGTGCATGGCGAGCTGTTGTTGGCATTAGCTGCGGCGGCAGTTGTGTTGCTGCATTGCATGAGTGTTTTTCTTCCTTCATTCCTTTCCGCTACGCCGTATGAACACACTTACAGAAATACGTACATACATACATATGTACCCTGCAGCAATTCATACTCACCCTAGGTTAGCCCTCAGATAGTCCCTATTGTTACCAGCACTAGTCCCACATAATTCCCCTGCCAATGGTTTCAACTGCCGTTTTTAGCATTGGCGTGTCATTGGAAAAGGACCGGTCCAATCAACACTGACCGTAAGATAGTCCTGGACTAGTCCAATTTTGGAGATTTTTTCGTTGGAGTAAGATTGCGTTCTGCACTGCGCAGATCCTTTTTCATAATTCGGAAACACAAAAAAAAATTAATTTTATCATTTTATAACCATGTTGCTTCTGACGGCATTTGAACCCGGACCTTCCTGAAAGCTAGCAAATAGTGGCAAGCATCTCATCGCACTGAGCTACAGCCACGCATGTAGATGTGTGTTCAAATGTTCACTTTGCATCAAGGCCAGACCAAGCGATTGGGATATTTACAGAGTGGTGTTCTTTAAATTTTTTTTATTGAATGGCAAGACAACATCACCGAACTGTACTTTTCGTCTATCTCTAGGCCGGTTCCTTGGGGACTGGTCGAAGGCTGACATTTTCGATGCAAGCAAATGTCCAATTCTGACCAGACAAATTTTAACCAGTGAAGTACTAGTCCTTAACGGAAAATTGGCCGTCTTATTGCTGCAGGGCATCTTCATATCTGCACAGGTGTGCCTAAATATGAGGAAACGTTCGCAGCGCATAAAGTAAATCCGACGGCTCACAGACTAGTACGGAACTTGGACCATTTTGGCACTTAACCAGTCAGCGCTCACAATCAGTCATAGCACGGTTATAGATAGATTCAACAATCTCTTTTCACAGTCAACATGATATAATTTTGCAGACAGCAGCCCTCTTCAGCGAGGTCCTCGCGAGTTTGGCTTGCCGTTCTGATAGCCTAAGGTGGTGTTAGGGCGGTCGATCACTGGCCGGTAGTACCTTACAACTTTACATGTTCAGGTTGCTGCTCAGAGTTCGCCGAGTAGACATGTATGCCATCTGTTTAGGAACAGCCAGCAGGTTGTGGGATAAATCGCTATATCCTGCCTGAGGAACTCAACTGAGTTCTTTCTTGGAAGTGACCGTTTGCAAAACAACAAGTCGGTTTACTGAATTCCGTTGTGGTCGTATCAGCATAGGTAATGCCAAAAAATGGTTGTTATGTTAAGAATCCCCGACAAAATCTATGAAATTATATTGGGCGATCGGAGAATGAAAGTGTATGAAGTGATTGTTCTTGTGGATAATTCACGTCTTTTATCATAGTATGGGTCAGTTGTATTCTCTTGGTGGATATGAATTGTAAGTTATAGTAATGTGTATACAATTAAAAATAAAAAGCAGCCACCACAACCACATGCTCCAGTCTAAATAGCAACAAACAGTGGCTCTTGATAGTAGGTGGGTAACCAATACTGAAAAAAGTTAAAACGGCAACAACAGTTTATAAGGCGAACTTAGCTTAGCGGGTAGACCACTGGCATTGTAATCCGAATTCGCAGGTTCATATCCCTGTTTCCCCGATAAAAAAGTCTGATGAGGAGATGTGGTGATCTCCGAAATAGCAGCTACCAAATTAGTGTTGTCTGTCCATAAAAATATTGCACTAAAAACAACCTCAAGCTCAATACAATTGTTGAATAAAAGTTTTTAAGGGCCGGTTGTCCAATGTCTGGTTAACACGAATCCGAGGTAGAAGCTCCGCTTAAATAAAACGACTGCTTTATCGATCAAATGTTATATGCATGATGTCGAAAACGTCGATTACGATGTTTAACTGGGAGGGAGTGATAACCAGATATTGAACAACCGACAATAAGATTTCGTTTCACGAGGCTTTACTGCGGGTGTATTCGTAAACTTTCTACAGCATATCATCAAGATGGTTGTAAAGCTAAATTAGTCTGGCGATTTTCACTTGCTAGCCATGTCTGGCCATCTAATCAGTAATTTCGTCACTTTAAATTTTATATGTTTCCTTGACTCCACTACTTCGAAACACAGCATTTTCAATTCAGCGAAGATAAGAAGTGTCATCCCTATGAAAACATATCTCCCTGAAAGACAAGGTAGCTTTCCTTTATCCATCTTCGAGTTATCGGTGTAGATGGCAATACCACCATCCTTTATAGTTAAGTTAGCTTTAATTTCGTTATGCCGTCTTTTCTTAGTTTTACTCAAGATATTTGCATGCCCATTTTTAGCTATTGAACAAACCATTACTATATATTCTGGCCGTCAAGGTGTTATTCAAGCTCCTCTTTAATGAAAAGACAGTACCTCAAAAGATAACTATAGATTTTCTGAACGATTTGACTTCATCATGCAACACTGGTTCCTAGGCAAAATCGATGCAAAATGTATAGTATTAGTTGGTAAGCCACCTGAATCGATTATCCGCGACATTCATCATTCCGTGAATGATGAGATATTCTTTCAACCTTTGCCATTGCCCGTTCTGGTGAAAAAGCAGCAGCGAAAGATCTAGAGTAGTGACGAGCTGAGAGAGCTTTAACTATCTGATTCTCCTGCGATATATAGTATGATTTGGTTGTGACTGATCTTAAATATCAAACCATGTTACTTTTGGCGAAGACTCTTCGCTTTAAAGAATAAAGAAACGCGAGCTTTAGCTTCAGTGATATTCCTATCACTTCTTTAACTTCTTACATAAATGTCTCGATACAAAGATACAATTTAAAATAACCTCTTCACTGAAATGTGTAGAAATCCATCTTTGTTAGGTAGTCCTTGCGCAAAATTGGGGTCTGTTCAGAAATGAATCAAGCCAAAGCAGCAGACGCATTTATTTCTAAACTATAATTGATGGAAATGTCCAATATGCGCAACCACGGTTAAATGCCGAATTGGAACTTAGTTGCGTAAATAAGGCATTTCCATCAATTACACTATGCGACAGTCAAAATCGGGATGGGATGAAACCAACGGGAAATGTTATATCGGTCAAAAACAAGATATTTGTATCCGCGACCGTACAATGTGTAATTTTGTATGGAAATTGAACAAGGGTGCGTTCAGAAATGCATCAAGTCAAAGCATCAGTCTCTTTTACTTCTAAACCATAACACTGTGAGACAAATGGTAGGGGTCAGTGATCGGGAAGGGTTCAAACTACCGGGGAAAGTTATATCGGTAAAAAAGAAGTTATACGTGTCCCGGCGTTTCGCTGGGTCACGTCTAGGAATCGAGATATATATATAACTATCATATAGGGGACATTGTCACCTTTGGTGGTCTTTTTTTTGACATAACTCGAGAACCACTAGTCCGATTTTGCTCAAACAAATTTAAAAAAATTAAAAATTACAATTCCTTTAATCCGTTCATATATCGTTTTTCTATATAATCAACAGTTTTGCCGGTAAAAACAAATGTATGAAGAAAAAAAATATTTTTTGCCTAAAATATTAAATTTTTTAAAAACTGTTGATTATATAGAAAAATGTTATATGAACAGATTAAAGGAATTGTAATTTTTTAATTTTTTTAAATTTATTTGAGGAAAATCGGACTAGCGGTTCTCGAGTTATGTCAAAAAAAGACCACCAAAGGTGACAGCGAAACGCCGGGACACGTTTACCTTTTTTTTACCGATATAACTTTCCCCGGTAGTTTGAACCCTTCCCGATCACTGACCCCTACCATTTGTCTCACAGTGTTATAGTTTAGAAGTAAAAGAGACTGATGCTTTGGCTTGATGCATTTCTGAACGCACCCTTGTTCAATTTCCATACAAAATTACACATTGTACGGTCGCGGATACAAATATCTTGCGGCTGCACTTCAATCAAACTTAAGATGTAGCTAGGACGTACGAATACCTACATAGTTATATCTTAAGATGAGTATCTCTGAGTGGATACCCTCTAAACTCATAATAGTAAAGCTCATAGCACTTGTACACCAGCTGAGGTCGCACTGGGTGACGTTGTCACAGCAGTCACTTGACTTCTTTCTTGAGTGCCCAGTCAGTTAATTTGAACTGAGTGCCGAAATGGTTAATATTTATACAAAAAATTATATGCTAGTTTTATAATAAACATTCCAGCAGCACGGAGCGAAATGCGTTTTCACTTCTCACTCACATATCTAGCTTCTGCATTGTGGCAGCGGTTGAAGCAGTTGATGAATGCTAACTAGGCTGTGATCAAATGCAGCTCGTAGATATGAGTATGTGTGTTCATTTGCATCTATGTGAAGCGTTCAGATAAATATCTTAATAATTTTGCATCAAGTTTCTTAGCCCATATTGTTGTTGTTGTATGTACATAGTTTGCGGCTAAACGCAAAACATCTGATGTCGAACAGATTGAGTTGGATGCTAAAAAGCCACCACTGCAACGAAAGATGCAAAACGAAAGCTAACTGAACGCCTAGAAAAATCTGGCAACCAATTACTTACTTGAATGATGTATGCTTAGATATCTAATACATACATACATGCATATCGTCGTTTAAAGTACAAAACCGCGTATCAAGAAAATGCAAAACCGCAAAACTGCGTATGTGACGTTGCATAAATTATTTTCTGGAGAGTAAAAACACTCATATTGAGTCAAGTTTTCTGAAGTGGGCCACTAAAAGTCGACTTTTCGTTTTGCACTTCAGAAAACTTTACAATTTTCTTATAAAAAAAATTGAAATTTTTGCAATCTGACCAACTTATTTTGTTGCTCAATAAATTTTCTAATTGATATCAAAAAATTATAACAGTCGAATGAATCGTTGCTGAAATATTGCAAAAAGTGTAAAAGCCTTCCTTAAAGTTTGTTTGCAAATAACTCGTCGAAAAATTAAAATTAGCGCAAAAGCTTTGGTGTCAACATTTCACACCATGTTAACTTTCGAAATCGTCCAATGAAATATAAAAAATCGAAAAATCAACTTTTGGTGGCCCACTTCAGAAAACTTGACTTATTTCAAAATGGTTCTCTTTTTTATAAAGAAATCACATTGCTGGCTAGTATATTTCAGGACGAATGGTTAAGGATTGAGCCAAGAGCTTGTGGGAGCAAATCCAATTTTTGGCAGAAAATATTAGTTACGCGGTTTTGTACTTTAAACGACGATATACATACATGTCCATATGATATGCAAAAGGCGGCATAGCTGGAAAGGAAGAAGTGGCAAGTTGTCAATTGCGGTGCTGTGTCGCAGACTTGCATTTACTGGAGATGGCATCGAAATGGCGAAGAAGTCAACAGCAAAAGCAGCGTCATTCAGTTGTTGAAAAAACTAAGGAGTTTAGCAAGAGTTGCAGTTACAACTGCCACCATCACCACCACCGCAGCATATGCAAGTCACTAGCAACATGTCAAGGAAGTGCTGCAATCAGTAGGCATACATACATACATACATATGTATATACCCTGTAGGGAACTCAACTAACTATAAACGCACTATAAGGGAGGAGGTCGAGTTGAAAAGCTGCCCTGCAACTTGTAACTTTTTGGATTCTCGGAATTTTCTGATAAAGATGTGACGCTGATAAAATATATATGTATATACAAAAACATAAGCACGAAACTATGTATTTGTGAGAGGTATTATCCACATAAGATGGAAGCTACTGCAGTTCGGGTAAGGTTCGGTTATTTGTACAATGTTTTTGGGTTATCGTGTCCAAACACGTGACCCGAATCAAAAAAATTTAACATTACATACATATTCTACGTCTACACTAAGCTTTAATTTAAAACTAAGATTTCGGTTTGAAATATGCAATTTGTATATTTCGAGGTGGATTTTGCGCAAAAATAATGTAGATGGTGTAACCGGAGTTGGACTGATGAAGTTATTTTTTCTGGCGCGGCCGAAGACCACTAACGCGGAAAGGAGTTTTGCGCAAATATACATACTTCTGATGGCCCAACACTAGTTTAATTTTTCCTTGTGAAAATGCCAAATTTACCCCATTTTGAAATGGGCCCCACGAGTGCTTGTAGAAAGGGCAGGGGGCGAAGGTTGACTTTTCTTCAAGTTTATATTGTTTCCTTTCCAATGACTGGAGTTTAAGGTGCACCACCTCTTCCCCCTTCGCTCCCACCACAAAATCATTGTACAAATAACCGAACAATACCCACGCACAACATTAAATCCTCTAAATCCTCTGATGCATGATAAAAACATAACAAGGTAAAATCATTAAGAGATGGAGTGTCGTTTGCCAGCAATTGAAAAATTCAAAACTCAAACTCACACACACACACTCCCATTTTCAATCTCAAACAACAACAATTGTGAACAATTTAACTTTTTTATTTTCAGTTTGTTATGATTTCAAAATGCTTGCAAACGTCAGAAAAAAATCATGGCCGACGAAGTGAGAGAATGTGGCAAGGTAGCTCATAATTTTGTACAATTTATGAAACTTCAAAAACTTATTTTATGTCAAAAATTTTTAAATGAAACTACCGTCTTTTCGTATCATGCGATTGTTCATATATAAAATAACGAAAATCCACGTTTTCTCGCTTTCAATAAAAAACACAATGACAACAAATGTTCAAAATTGTTTCCAATTTTTTGTTTTTGAGCACAAGTTCTTTTGTCGAAAGTGAAAATCGTGAAACAATTTTACATACCGCCCCTCGATTGAGCCCTGCATGACTTGGAATATAATCAATAGTTAGCCGAAATAAGTTGACCAAAAGTTGGCTATTTTAGTAGTCGACTACGAAATTCCCGACAGGGTACATATGGGTTTGAATAGATAGCTGAGTTCATGAGCCTTTATGTATGCATGTGTAGGAAAAACTCAAGTGCTCAATACAAAAACTAGGTCAACCGCATTTATTAGAAAATTTTTTTGAACTCGTTCGATTGATTAGGTGGGTTATCAATTTTCCCAGAGGATTTCTTTACATCTTAGAATGCAATGAAATTGCAGCAAATTATTATTTTTTTTTTAACGTGAAACAGTCTTTAGTTTCGCCTGGGTGAAACTTATACCTATACTATTACGAATACAAACAAACGCTTGCCTGACATACACTTTAGTAATATCAATAAAATAATTAATAAAATTATAGTTTAAAAACTAAAACCTCGCTATTATAATTTCCATTCGTACTGTCATCACGTATGTAACTTGAGAATAGAAAGCGCTGCATTTTTTAGGCGCATCAATATTACATAGTTACATCCCGAGCCAATAAAAGGGAGGTAAAAAGCAATTGTAATAATCGGAAACTATAGCGAATACGAAATGATAAGTTATCGGCAAAACGAAAAAAATTTTAAAATTGATACCACTATCGATGATGTCATCAGTAGTTCAAAATATTGAATGCAGTATTAGTAATGATATCAATAATCATCAAATACTCACTTCTATTTTTACTTAGCAAACTTTTAATGAGCATTGCTCCGAAGACTAGATTAATTCCGTTGACTACCAGAATTCATGTTTCAATTCCATTTCTCGAAATGGTCATACTTTTTCCCTATCGCCAAGAAACAAATACTAGATGTCATACTGACTACTAAGATGAATTGGATCACGTTCGGAACTCATGCCCTACATAAACGACGCACAATGTTTCGATTTAATGGATAATCATAGTGACAGTTGTTAAAAAAATAAATGTTTGGCTTTGTGGACGGGGCACATAAAACTTTGGCGTTGCGTTGGGCGCTGGCGTCGCTTTAACAGATGCGCGAGCAACGCCCGTGCTTGCTACAATGAACGCTTAGCAGAGACTACTTTGGTCACTAAATTAACATACTAGCGGCAGATAAATCAAAACTCTATATCAATAATTGCATTAAAAAACTATATTTCTTGCCCGCATTTGATTAAAAATGAAAATGAAATCACATAATTTTGATTATTTGGAACAGCTGACGAACGACGCGCGCGAAAAGTCGCGAGTTGGCCATCTTTCTGCGTTGTATTGGCGTTAGGGTTGCTCAACTTTGGTTATGTGGAGACTTTCATATAAATGCATGTATTTACAGTCAGCTGTCGAAGCGACGCCAACGCCAATGCAACGCCAAAGTTGTATGTGAACGGGCCTTTAGAGTGGGGAAAGCAAAAGTCATAAATACAAATGGTACATTTCCAAAAAGAATACTAGATTCGGTACGATGTAAACTATTCACTGGACCCAAAAAAGCAAGTGTTTCTTTTTCACGTTTTTCTTTAAGTGTAATGGATTATTAGCCTGAATGTATTTATCATTTATTTGGTAATTGACGTGGAAATGTAGATACCAAAGAGTATTAGTTAAAAAAGGTAAAAGGAGGGTACCGGTTCATCAGGTCTTAAAAGTAGACGCATGTTTAAGAAAATTGCATATAGTTTCTAAGCGTATAAGTGGATATTTTCGCGCGACTTTGCGAATATATGGAATTTTAAAGTTTTCTAAATTATTCGATTTATAGGTTCCTTTTGCGTAATAAATGTAAAAAATCATACCATTGGGAAAGAAAGAGAATATTTACCTCTATGTAATTTTTAAGTATATAAGAAAAGAAAAAATAGCTAAAATTCCATCAAATCTAATGGGTTGGGCCCACATTTTTTTCGAGCTGTAAACGTTAAAGTGATTCAATCTTCCCTAGATTTTATATTTAGGGTTTTCTAATAAAATAGAGAGTACAAAATAAATTTCATCGAAATCGGATTAAATTTAATTTTCCCATCGTTACCATATTTCATAATTCCCTATTCCTAAGAAAACTTAGAGCACAAGCCAAGTGCCAGCGAAATCGGGGCACGTTAACTATTTTCAAAACGACTTCGTTTCTATTGGCCGAACTTTATTTCTGAAAATATACTTATCTATGTCGACTGGTTTTCGTTAAATTCAATACTTCAATAACGTAGAACGTTGTTAAAGCCGCCAAATGGCCTGGTGGTATAGATGAAATTAATAAATTCAGAAAAGTAAAGAATAGACCAACTATGATTTGAATCAATAGAGACCATCCAGAGGGGGTTTGGGAACTAGAGGTTTGATATTTATTAGTGTCCGACCGAACTCGAAATATTAGCCGAATCTGAACCCGAACCGAACACTAAGCTTTTGTCTTGAAGCTCGGCCGAAACCGAACCGAACCCAAACTTTTTACGAAGCTTGGCAAAATCAGTAGTAGGGCTGTTCAGGATATAGTGAAAATGGTCTTGGATTTGCATTTGGAATTGCATTTGCAAATTTTATACTTGCTACCCCGGCAACCGCTGCATTTTATTGTTGTGAATTTATAAATGCACCGAAATATGGAAAAGCAAAATCATATGCAGAAGATCCTTAACAGCCTTAGTACTTTTATTCAGTGCAGTACACACGATGTATAAAGCGAGATTAACTACTTTCGAAAAAAACGTTTCAAACAAGTTTATAAACGCTTATAAAATTCCCAAATTGGATTGATTTCAGCCATTGCATCTGTAGAGATATTGCTTTCACCAATACTGTACAAAGCAATTTTGAAAATTCAACTTACCAAAAGTTTTAACGAGAATTAAAACTTCGGGCCGGAAATAAATATAAAATAACGAAAGTTTCTAAACATCTCCTTTACAACTTTTCGGCCAAATTACTCGACCAATTTTGGCCGAAACCGAACCGAATCCGAATCTGAACGTCATGATCGAACTGTTCCGTAACCGAACCCGAACCCTAACAATCGGTTGGACACTTATATGTAGTAAAACGGTTAAAATAGGGGGAAAAATCAAAGCTGACTCTAATTCGCTTTCTTTATATTCGCCCAATCGGTTGTCTCCCTGCAAAAATGCGACTGGTCGTGAGTTGACGCCGGGATTAGGGTTAGGCTGGAATGGTTAAAGAGTAGAGCTCCAAACACATCGGCCAACAGAGGCCAATAAGAAGCAAAAACGCTTTCGGTCTTTACCAGGTTTGATGTATAAAATAGTTAGCATAGTATTTTTTTTTTTTTTTTGTAATTAATAAGTTAGATATTTATTTTTTTGGAAATAAATATACGTGTTCTTATTATAAGTCTGTAAGTTAAACTGTCTTCTCGCAAAAACCATATGGTATATGTACATTAGGGCGGTCCAAAAATGCATGTGAAAAAGTAAAGTCGGAATTTTTATGCGCTTACCCCCTAGGATTGTTCTATACAGAAAAAGTAGACCCTTATTTTTTTATTTTGAGATCCAAAAATGTTTACAGGTCGCTCAAAGCGCCCAAAGTATTCCATGTATTTTATATGTGGTAAAAACAACTTTTCGTAGAAATGGTATAGAATATCTAAAGATCAATATTTTTCTACCAGAAAACTCTTTTTATCTGCAGAAGATTCCCAATAATAATACCCAATTGTTTATTTAACAATGTTTTCATCGCAACTATAAATTATAGAATTTATTGGTCCGCCAAAAATACACAAAACCCCGAAAAGCGCAATGGGGCGACCAATAAAAAATCATTAGTATTAAAAAATGGTTAAATAAACAATTGAGTATTATTATTGAAAGTATCCTGAAGAGAACCAGAGTTATATTTTTATTTATTGTTTATATTGATTTTCAAGAATTCTATACCATTTTTATTTTTCTCATATAAAAATACATAGAAAACTTTGAGCGCTTTGAGCGACCTATAAATATTTTTTGATTTCAAAATAAGAAAATAGTGGTATACTTTTTTTAATATAGAACAATCTTAGGAGGTGAGAGCATTACAATTCTTACTTTACTGTTTTTGGACCACCATAATGTACATGCATACATACATACATTCTCAACAATACCTTTCATTTGATATCCATATTGCGATGTTTTAGATAACTATTATCGTAAGGGATAACATTTTGTATATAAGGAAAGCATTGTTTAAGAACCATCTCTTGGTACCCATGAATAGTAATATTTTACCTTTTTCTAAACAAAAAATTAAATAAATATGCGATTCGAAATAGGTGTCTTTAGGGAAATAGGGATCTTTAAGATACCTTCCATTTAATACCCATATTATGAAGTTTTAATTAATTTGTAACTATTTTCGAATAGGTGGCAACCTAATACGAGTCTTCTGGGAGTGCCTATTCAGATAACCCTAAATCCAAAATATTTTCTGAGTAAAGAATTTCATCAAAATCGTTAGAGCAGTTTCCGAGAACCCTATGGATATATGTATAAATATATATACAAACAAGAATTGCTCGTTTAATGTAATAAGACTTTGTAAACAGAAGAAAAAAAGGAAATTTTCGGCTTCATATGCAATAAATCGATAGAAAACTGAATATAGGACAAACAAAAAAATAATTAGGTGATTCACAAGGTGTCATAACGAGTCATATTGTCATAATATCATAAATTTTATGACGGTTTAAAATATTTTGTTGTTGCTTGCTACGTGAATTGTGTACTAATGAAATACAACTCTGCACGGTATGTTTTTGGGTTGTCGTATCTAATCAGCTGTCTTTTGTTTACCTTTTCATTTCGCATTTTACTTTTGCCATTTTCATTCTGCTGCTGCGTAAATTTGTTAATTTTACAAAGAAATGCAGCAAGGAGAAAATATCCAGGTAAGTTATCGAATACAAAAGCATAAGTGGCCAAAAATTTACTAAATACATTTGTTCCAGCCAAAGGCAAAANACTTGTATGGGAGACTGTTTTAAATACGTCAGCGTCTTTTATTAGGTTTAGTATGTACCCAAACTCCTCGGGTCGTACGCGAACCATTTGATTAAACCTCCTGTCGTCAAAACTATTCAGTACACGCCGGTGCCAAACAGCAGATTTTGGAATTCCCAAATGAATACTTCTGCGGTTGCACAAAAGGCTTAACATGTTCATCATGAAGCGTTCGTCCGCTTCATCTTGCTCCTCCTCATCGCCTAGAGGAGAATAATATACGAATGCCAAGAAAGTATAGAACGATTTATATCTATAACTTACTTGAATCTGCAAAAATCATGTCGATAACCTGATTTACACATAATTCAGCAATTAGTTTATTTTTCTCACTTTCCCGTGGCATTATTTTTTAGTTTATTCGCAATCAGCTGATTAATAATTGAAATAGGACACAAAGTAAGATGGTGTGTTCACACGAGTTGTATATCCGCCCAAATTTATTATATGACATATGACGTTATGACACCTTGTGAATCACCTATATATGTACAAATCTTAAGCGAGAAGTGTGTACTTATTTCTCAGGTCATGTGCAAGAACTGGTTATTTGACAAGAAATACCGGTGCCATTGAAAGTATTTCACGATAAATGTTGACAGCTGATGACACGATGCTTTCCTTCAATTTCATACGCATGGTATTATACACTTTTTCTGTGCGAACATTTGCGAAAAGCATAATTTTCTCTTTTCATTTTTGTCTCGAATATTTTTTCTAGCGTTTTTTTTTTTTGTGTGCAGATATGCGATTTTCTTTTCCTGACAGTGGGTGAAATCTAGAGATTTTCCTACATTTCACTTTTGCCGCAGTTATTTGTTGCTTCCACTGGGGCACGCTTTTTTCTTTTCTTTTTTGCTGAATGTAGCTTTTTCTTTGATTTTGTTGCCGCTTGACTGCTTTTGTTTTTATCACTCATTGCTCGACGCATAACGCATTATCAACAAGTGTGTGCGCGTATTAAAGTCAACAGAACGCATGACAGTCACTGACCACCACACCACCATCGCTGGTCTATCGGGCTTGTCGTTATTGCACATAGCGGTGCAAGCTTTCGTTTGGTGACAATCAATGCAATGCGACAAGCGGTAAGCGACAGAGCGGAATTGACAACGTTGATAAACACAGCAACAAAAAAGTTAACAACGAATCAACGTTAAAAGGCACAGATGAAGAGGAAAACGACGATGACTTTGGGTGAAAATACTAATGAATTTGCTTTTAATTGTTAATTTGCACTTGACGTAATTACAGTTTCCTAGGAGCGCATGTGCATGTGCATCTACATATCGTCGTTTAAAGTACAAAACCGCGTAACTGACATTTGCTGCCAACAATTGGATTTGCCCACAAAAGCTCTTGGCTCAATCTTTATCCATTCGTCCTGAAATACACTAGCCAGAAATGCGATTGCTTTATAAAAAAGGGAACCATTTTGAAATATTGCTGTTTTTACTCTCTTGTTTTTTTTGTTTTGTTTTTTTGATACGCGGTTTTGTACTTTAAACGACGATTTGTACATATGTTTATATTAGACTACACACTCCCCATACAAAAAAAAATCGGTACTGTTTTTCCATTGGAATTATAAAACCTATTATATTTTAAGACGTCCACCAAAATATTTCGGAACAATATTAAGATTTACGTGAGCTGGACCGATTTGAAAATACCTCCAAAAATGAAGTTTTTTTATGAATAAAAATAGTTTCTTAGAGATGATTTTTGAAAAAAAAATGACGAAACGGTTTAAGCTTAAAAAATTTACATACAAATATTTAAAAAAAAATAAAAAAAAAAATTTGAACGGAATCGTAATGAGATTTTTGATGCTGTTTTTTAACTTTTTTTAAAGATTGGTATAAGAAAAACTTGAATGCCTGAACCTAATCTCTTCCGATTTAGACTTGTGAGGTATCATTGGGAAGGTATTTCCTTACCATTTTTATTTCTTTGCTAATAAGCTCATTCAAGGTTTAGCTTCCAAACTTAAAGTAATTTGCGACAAATCAAAAACACTTTTATTCTCCCCTTGTAGAGACAAGTTGAAGTTTCCATTATATCGGTAAAGAACATTAAGTCAGAAAGCCGATTTTCAATCTTCAATAACGGGTAAAGTTCCAATCTCAATTTGCGTATATGCATACAAAAAGAATGAAATAAAACAATTAAGAAAGTCTAAGTTCGGGCAGAGCCGAACATTAAATACCCGGCGCAAGTATTAAATATATGTGTTTCACCTTTCCGAAAGCTACCGCTACATGGTAAGCCGGGATGTATCAATTTTGTGTAAATTAGCGTCCTTAAATTTCGAAATATTGAACTTTCAAACAGTCCTGAAATTTACTGTTATATGAAAAATGCGCGTACTTTTAGTCCGATTTAAATAATTTTCAACGTTTTGCTTTTATTTGGCAAGCACAATAACCACACCGAGTTTGGTACCAATTGGTAGAACGGTTACCGAGATACATATATGTGATCATAAGTGGGTGCCACGCCCATTTTCCAAAATTTTATCATAACCGTATTTCTTGGTNCATAAACGTATTTCTTGGTAAAGAATTGTTGCAATCATCAATTTTGAATAAATTAGCTTCAATATTTACTGATTTATCGAAGATTTCGTATTTATCTAAATTACCGTTATATGGGATGTGGGCGTGATTATAGTCCGATTTTAAAAATTTTCAGCCATTTGGTACATTATACCAAGGCCAATAACTGTGCCAAGTTTGGAAGAAATTGGTGTTGCGGTTACCAAGATATACACATGTAACCATAAGTGGGNCAAGGCCAACAACTGTGCCAAGTTTGGAAGAAATTGGTGCAGCGGTTACCAAGATATACACATGTAACCATAAGTGGGCGTGGCTACGCCCATTTCCCAAAAATGTATAATATTCTTATTTTTCGTCTGAAAACTATTGTAAATATCCATTTTAAGTGAACTGTCAGTAGTTACTAAAATATCACAGTTTTCTTATTTCTGGAAATTACTGTTATATGCGTGGTTGCAGTCCGATTTCGCCCATTTTCAATACCAACCTACCTTGGATAACGGGAAACCCACATACCAAATCTCGTTGAGATATCTCAAGTTTTGCTCGAGTTATCGTGTACACGGACGGACGGACAGACGGACAGACGGACGGACAGACAGACATGGCTTAATCGACTTTTCTATTCATTCTGATCATTTATGTATACATTTGTCTATATCTATCTCGATTCGTTTTGGCTGTTACAAACAACCGTTATGTGAACAAAATTAATATACCCTTGTGAAGAAGTGCGCTCGGGTATAAAAAAAATGTAACCTTGCAATCTTAGCTTCCAACTGTTGTAATAACCCCAACCATACATTCTTAAGGCATGTGTAAAAAGAGCAATAACAATAAATAACTAAACAAGTAAAACTGAAAATTGCGAAAATTACGCGGGCAAAAAGAACTAGTACTTACCGTCGATGTTTTAGCAAAACCGTCTAAAACGCCGTTGTGGCAAAAATGAGATTTGGTAACCCTGAACTCCAGGCATCGAGATTTATGCCTAAAAATCGTAACATCGTTATTAAATCAACAGATTTGTTAAATAATAATAGCTAAAGAAAATATCGCCTATCAAGGCAATGCCTTCAAAGAAAAACTGTTTTGCCGTAAGATATGCGGTTTTGCAATTGGTCGACGGCCGGTTTTGCAAAAATATCGACGATATGTATCTATATATGTATATAAGTATCCAAGCATGTGTAAATAAAATTAACTAGGTAAGCAAATTTTTTCATACATATTTATGTATGTACTATGCAGCAAGAATACTCGAAAGAGAGCAAAAAAGCAACAGCAAGCAAGGTGTGCGGAAAATCACAGGTGTTTTACGGGACGGAGAAATGGCGAAATAAACAAAAAAAAAACACTTGCCTAGACAGGTGCGCATACATGTGCCTGTACATACATACACATGTATGTACGTAGTTGTGTGAAAAAAAAAACATGCTATGGAAAGTAACAAAGAGAAATAGGAAAACTACCAACTTGTGCAGCGATCAGAGTAAATTCAGCTCGTTTGCATTAGCAACATTAATTGCACGGCTGTGAAGCGACATTAATTGTAGAATCGATAAAGCGAAAATTCGCTCCAAGACGTAATCTATGATAAAATGCCACATAGAGGCGAATAGAACAGCAATGAGACAAATGACAAGCGCATCGAAGTACAATCCACAATTGGCGATTGATGCAGGCAATGGGCGATTAGAAGCGTCAGCGCCAGCGACTTTGCTTAACGCTGACAACGCACAACAAGCAGCATGGAGAAGTCTCTTTGCGTCTCGCTCCCAATACGACGCACTAAGCCCCCTTTCAGACACGTCAAGTCTTGAAAGCAATTTTTTTCGCATTCTCTTTTTTGGTTTCTATTTGCTTCCACACGCGTCAACTTTAATTGAATTCAAGTCCTTGGTTCTTTAAATGGGAAGCAACGAAAAGATCAAAAGAGGCAAGAAAACTTGAAACGAATTGACGGTACGGAGGTATCTGTACTCTTCCCCTCTCTTCTCACCTCCTTCGCCTACGAACGAGCAGACTTGAAGCTGAAATTTTGGGCGAAGGTACTATTAAATATTCGCCCGAACACCGAAGACGAAGCCGAACATTAAAATTAAGTGGGTTCACGGCTCTTTAAGAGTCTAGAGGGTTAAACAACAAACGCCATATAAATTGACATTTAAAATTTTGTACAAAAATTGTAAAAATACTGCAAAGTTTCACCAAATTTTCAAATTTTTCAATCAGAATCTTTAGAAAAAAATGTTGGTATGCAGTTATACAGCCTATAAAATTGTAGTATAATGAAGTGCAAGTTAATCGAGGGACTGACCGTCACGATTTTGGTAATCCAAAATTTTCAAATATCAAAAAAATTAATGACAGTGTTGTAAAGAAAAACTTTATGATAGGACGATTAATGAAAATTAGAAAATGTATTTTAAAAACCTAAATACAAATGCTGCTGGAAAAATATTTAAAATACAAATACAAAATACTCTTGTGAAAAAGTATTTAAATCGAAATTGGTTTTTTTATTTTGTATTTGAAATTCTTAACATCTCTGCTTACAATTGCATTCATACATACATATGTACGTACAAACGTAGCGACGGTAGAGACAGCGATAGCTACATTGGCAACGCATTAACAACTGCAACAGCAACATAAGACGTGCAGTGGTCAATGAACTATGGCCACAAACAACAACAAATCAACAATCGATAGCGCCGCCGACACTCGTCGGCTCGATGCAGTCAACGCAGAAGGTATGACGACGATATTACAACCCGTGGGTGTGAGGGAGAATCGAGGGACTGGCCGTCACTGGGTTTCGATGTGACGAGGAGATATATGTACATACATACATGCATACATATGTATGTAAATATGTACATAAGTACGAAAAACAATCGAAAGTGAATGCGATTGTTGAGGCTACGGCAAAATGCAAGCGCAGGGAACGTACTTTTTGTAAAGCAAAAAAACAAATACTATGTAATTCTTACAAAGCAAATTCCAACTACAAAAATGTTACTATGGGGTTGGAATTGCACTTTACCCGCCCACTGATGACAACGTTATCGAATCCAGTTCATTGAGTGGATCGAAACGCTTGTTGTCAACCAAATACTTTTTAGCAACAGCGATTTATTTAATAACAAGGCATTCCCGTACATGTGCTTGTAATTACATATAACTGGAGTATCAAGTAGCGGGATAGGTTTAGTCTATGAAGTTCATTCACGAAATTCAAGCAATGCGTCACGGAAAGGTCTAATGTCGATCAATGTCCAATAATCCGAAGTAACTGAGGCCGCTTGGAAACACTCTCAAGAGCAAATACTTAGTTGAGAAATGTGCTCAGTAGAAGGCTTCCCATATTAGGGAAACTCTCAGTAAAGCTAAGCGGGTCAACAGACCACTCTTTAATTACACCTGATCGTTGGTTTGGGGGCCGAAAACACAGATAATACCAGCCACAAAAGATCACATTTTTTTAATAATTGAAGAAGTAAGTATAACTAATACATTGCTGATTGCAAAGATCTAGACAGAAGTGTCTTTTTAATGCGTCACAATAGTACAACACCACTACCTTTACTGAGCAGGATTGAGAATGTTAAATTCCCTTAGAAGATAATAGTTATAAGCTCCAACAACCTGCTGAATAATAGGTGGAGAAGCAAAAGTTTACGTGCCTGCTGCTTATTAGAGCTGGAAAACTATCGATGGCACTATCGATAGTATCGATGGTTTTTGACTATCGAAAACATCGATGGTTTTGTAAGCACTATCGATAGTTTTGACTATTTCATCTATTATTCAGTAAGAGTAAAAGCCGGCGGTACCTGCTTCATTTTGTGAGTTGGAAGGGACATTTAGCAAAGCAGGGCAAATAATTTTATAGCGCAGATGCTGCTTGAAGCCAAAATCGTTAATAAATTTTTTCCCCTTAACAAAAATATGGAAACATTTTAGCAATTCTGATCTCATTTTCAATAAAACTATTTATGTCTAATTTTTGGAATTTTTTAATCAAAACTATCGATAGTGCTTTCGATGGTCGCGACATTTTCGATAGTATCGATACTATCGATGGCCACGACCAGTATAGACCATATGTACTATGGCTACACTTGCAGCATACTCCCGTATTTCATTACATAGTGAGATAATATGGCAATCATCGGAAAGCATTTTAATACGTAACTATTTTCAATTCGATTACGCGCTTATTAAAATGACGGTGTTCGTTCTGAAAAAGCATTCGTAAAGTAAATAATCAAGATAAAAACAAAAAAATAAAAAATTATAATTTGCATGTTGCCTGCAGTGGAATTCGAACCCTGACCCTGTATATCAGCATATTGTGGCAAGCACCCTAGTGGAAAAATGGGAATCCATTACCTTTTTCTACCAAGAGAAGATTAAAAACGATGGTTGAACGAAAAGATCCATGTAAGAGAGCGGATGATGTGTAGTTTTGAAGCACAAACAAAACAAAAAGTTTGAAGACTAACTCAAGTATGTTTTTTTCACGTTATCTCGACAGCTATGGTACATTCGAAAACCTCAAAATACAAAGCATCAGTCCCCTTTCTTTCTAAACCGCGCTAGAAAAAAATTTCTAACTTGCGCAAACTAGTTGAAAATTAGCATCTAACCGTGGTCGCGCACATTTGTCATTACAATCTGCTGAGGTTTAGAAATAAATGAGACTGATACAAAACCTGTGGCACGGACTTTATTTTTTATTTTTATTTTATTTTATTTTATTTTTTCTAATTCCATTTATAGTTTCGTTAAGAGACATGCGACACATTACTTTCTTACGACATCGCTGTGGAGAAATTCTTGCATCTTTTCGTGCGTAGATTATAGGGGCTATCCATTACTTTTTTCATTGTAGATGATGTGTATGAAAATATTATTTTTAAATACGAACACTTTTTAACGATAATAAAATATAAAGTATTCATAAAATAAATATTAATTTTAGTATTAATTATTTCCCTCAGTGTACGGGTCGCGAACGTACGATTCTTCCATAATTTTTTATTCCTTTCATGAACATGAAATGGTATTAAAAATTTAGTCCAAAGTTTGTATGTACCAGAAGAAGAAGATTTAGACCCACATAAATGTGTGCCAAAATGATCAGAACGTCGAGCTGAGTCGTTTTAGCCAAGTTTACCTGTCTGTCTGATTGAATGCAATTTAGTCCCTCAGTTTTCGAGATATCCGACTGAAATTTGGCAAGCGAGTGTGTTTTTATAATGTATTAATCATTTGTCAGAACCGTCAAAATCGGTACACTATAACTTATACCTCCCATACAACTGATTGTTCGTTTTAGTTCTCGGTCCTGGTTGACCATTCTTTGGAAATGCTCATATGGTCTTTAGTTGTGTCTCACTTTAATTTATATTGAGTACAAAAAATTATAACTTTTATGTAAGTACTTAGTTTTGTTAAAAATGTTGTGATATTTCTGAGCTCGCGGTCTCTTGGGCCGGGGACCTCTCGGATCGGGGGCCCGTGACATTTTGCCAGTCATTCCACCCTATAGTTCCGCCTCTGGTAATACATATGTACATTCGACTGCACCACTCCGCATAAAAAAAAAAATCGGTACTGTGTTTGCACTGGAATTATAAAATCTATTATATTTTAAAACTACCACCAAAATATTTCGGAAAATATTAAGATTTACGTGAGCTGGACCGATTTGAAAATACTTCCACAAATGGAGTTTTTTATGAATAAAAATTGTTTCTTAAAGATTTTTTTTTTTTTTAATTCTGTCAAATAACAAAACGGTTTAAGCTTAAAAAATTTGCATTAAAATATTTAAAAAAAAATTAAAAAAAACGTTTCAACGGAGTCGTAGTAATGAGATTTTTAATGCAGTTTTTTTATCAGTTTTTTCGAAGATTAGTGTAAGAAAAACTTGAATAACTGAACCTAAACTATTCCGATTTAGACTTGTGAAGTATCACTGGAAAGGTATTTTTCCACCCTTTTTATTTCTTTGCTAGTAAACACATTCAAAGGATGAAATAGAAAGGTAGGATGAAAGAGCGTCATTCCTGGCCTTGTGTTGGCAGTGTGCAAACCTCTACCACATATGTGGTAGATCTACCACATATTTTTTAAAATTTGGGTGTCTACCACATCTACCACACAAGGCTTAAAATCTACCACATTTTTAGACAGAACATTTGTCTACAATTAATACAAAATATAAACGAAATACGAAAAATAAAAATAAATCAATAAATTTTTCAAAAGGTTCATCATAAATATTGCTTTAAACATATCTGTGCCTTAACTTTTTAATATTTCAAAAATCCACATATTTATATTTGCTAAAGTGTTATGCAATGGAAAAATAATTGGGTGGATTTTTTTTTCATAAATAAATTTGTAGGATTTTTCTCAAATAAATGAAAATATTTACATTTCCCCATCTACTTTTTGAGTTGTGCCTCTTTTGACGGCGGTGTGTGATATGAATACCCAATAAAAATATGAATTGGAAAATCTACCACATCTTATTCAAATCTACCACATTTTTGCCGATTCTACCACACTAATATAAAAAGGGGTTTGCACAATGTGTGTGGTATTTGAAAAAAAAAATTTACATGAATGACTTCTTTTTGCACAGAATAAAAATAGTGGGAAAATACCTTTCTACTGAGACCCCACAAGTCTAAATCAGAATAGTTTTGGCCCAGTTATTAAAATTTTTCGTAAATCAATCTTCAAAATCAAAATTAAAAAAACAGCATCAAAAATCTCATTATTACCAATCCGTAGAAAATATTTTTAAATATTTGTATGCACATTTTTTAAGCTTGATCTGTTTTGTCATCTGAGGGGATTTTTTTCAAAAAAATCTTTATTCATAAAAAACTCCATTTTTGGAGGTATTTTCAAATCGGTCCAGCTCACGTAATTCTTAATATTTTTCCGAAATATTTTGGTGGACGTCTTCAAATCGAATAACTTTTGTACTGCCAGCGGAAAACCCGCAACTTTTTTTGGTGATGCAGTCTACCGCACATGCATGTATGTACGTGCCTTAGCTGGCGTCCACCAGAGGTCTACCATAGTGGTAGGCGTATGCGCATGGCTAAGCAGTTGCAACCAAATAAAATTATTCTCATTGGTCGATGCGATAAACCGCACGTAAGCCAAAGGAAAAGCTATTACAGCTATGGAAATTTGGTTACAATACTCAAAAGAAGGTCGAAAACCCGGTTTAATTGATGTGTTGCTTTGTTTTTTTTTTCGTGCTTACACTGCGGCTTGTATACGAAATAATAATAGATGAAGATTTAAAAAATATTACACGCTGTCGTTTGCACTCGTTAATACACCACAATCGTGGAAACTATGGGGGTATTCACAAGCAGAGTGTTCAGATTTGGCGATTTTTCGCCAATTTGGCGATTTTTTTTTGATATTTCCACGTAAAAATTTAGGAAACCGCCATTGGCGATTTTTTTCCCTCAAATAATTTTTTTTCCAATTATAAAAATATATAAAACTTAGTTTTCCACGATAATTTTACAGAAGAGGCCAATGAGCTGCGTGATAAACTTGACTTAAGAAGCATATTAAAAGACTGTCAAAAATGTTTAATCACCCTAATCGAAGAACTTTTGAAACGAATACCTAGTCAATTAAATACTTTTATAAAAAAGCTTTGATTTTGTCACCAGAAAAGTGTGAATCACCAGAGGGCGAGTTTCAGGGACCTGCCAATTCACTATTTGACTTTGAAGGAAAGAAAAGTAGCGGAAACTGAATATTTAAATCTTTTAACATTCCCATGGAGTAACTTTTCTCAGAACCAGTCCATCCGACTCTGAAGAATTTGGGATAATAGCTTTAGTGAAAACAGCAACAGGCAATTAACTGTTTGGAAATATACATAAGTAGATTCATATTATTATCCTTGCCGCACTCGCATGCTTTGTTGAGCACGTTTTTTCGTAATGAATTGAACAAAACCTAAGATTCGAAATAGGTTGAGGTTGGAAAGTCTTAATTCAATTGCTCGAATAAAGTGTTATATGTATTTTATCAAGGTTGAATAGCTCAATATATGACAACAACATAAATGACACTACACACTACAGGTGATTTTGAAGGAGTTGTGGAAATAGCTGATCTCGCTTTGTATAAGGTTTTTATTTAATTTTGCTCTTAAAAGCGGATTGTGCGATTAATCAATTAATATGAGTTATAATAAATTTGATAATTGCGCAGTCCTATTGCAAAATGTGTTGAAACAAATATTATTAAAAAGTATGCGTATTTTTAAAGAAAATTGTTTGTTCATTACTATTATATAAGTGATTTGCGTTATTTATTATTACCCTCTGAAGGTATTATATTCGTTTTTGGTTTTAAAAATTATATTATAACAAGATCTCATTTTTTAAATAAAAGATTTGTTAAATAATTTCATGAATTTTATTTAAAAAAAAGGCAATTGTTGGCGATTTTTTTTTTCAGAAATTGCGCTTTCTTTAACAATCTGGACAACAATTTTTACAAGAGTATTGTATAGTTGCATGTCGCAAACTTTTTAGGAGCATAACACAACGCAAGGTATTTAATAGTCATATTATTCATTTATTTATTGTTAAAAAATTAATATTATTATGGCATTCACAAGACGTCGTAAGCGTAGTAATGTCTTGAAGTCGTAACATTTTTCAATGTAAAATTGCGGTTAGGGTATTCGTAGGGTAAAATAAAAGCTAAATATATTTTTAATTATTTAAAAAAGATTTTGTTGTAGTTTCAAATCCTTGAAAAATTTTTAATCCTTTATTCTAAATTAATATTTAGAAGTAAAAGGGACTCAGGTTTTGACTTGGTGCATTTCTTTCATTTAAATAACCAGCATTCCATTTAAGAGGAATTTTGAGATTCTTTTGAAAACTAATATTACTAATATTATAAATGTGAAAGTTTGTATGTTTGGAATGTTTGGGAAATCATCACGCGGAGACGACTGCATGGATTTGCATGAAATTTCGTACGCAGATAGCTTTAGGGCCAGATTGGTTAATAGGCTATTTTTTTTTTTAAAGTTGCCCCCCTGTTAAAAAAGTTTAATTTATTTAATATGCGGGAACGACTGAATGGATTTGCATGAAATTTTGCAAGCAGATAGCTTATGAACTACAGTGGAAAAAAGGCTAATTTTTGAAAGAGTTGCCACCTGTTAAAAAAGTTTAATTTAATTAATACGCGGAAACCACTACACGGATTTGCATGAAATTTTACACACAGATAGCTTATGACCTACATAGGTTAGAAAGTAGGCTACTTTTTTTAAGAGTTGCCACCTGTTAGAAATGTTTAATTTAATTAATAAGCGGAAATGAGTGAACTGATTTGCATGCAAATTTTCACACAGATAGCTTATGAGCTAGGTTGAAAAATAGGCTACTTTTTTAAGAGTTACCACCTGCTNAAATTTTGCAAGCAGATAGCTTATGACCTACAGTGGAAAATAGGCTAATTTTTTGGAAGAGTTGCCACCTGTTAAAAAAGTTTTAATTAAATTAATAAGCGGAAACAACTGAACAGAATTGCATGACATTTTGCACAGAGATAGCTTATGGCCTAAGAACAAAATTTAGTACCCTTGCTACGGATTTCGGAAGGATGGTCCTAGACTGAAGGTAAGTCCGATAACTCAGGGCCCCTCCCATACAAATTGGAATTTTCATATTACATAGATATCTCTGGAAGTATTTGTGGGAGAGAACTGAAACTTGGTATAGTGATATGTATGTGAAATCAATGTTGGCATTAATCGATTGATGTTTTAATCAGTTAGTTAATTCGATTAAATTCAATCTGATTACAGTTAATCATGGTTAATTTTAATCCGACTAAACAGTTAATCGTAACCGCGATTAAAAAATTGATTTTTAATCATTAACTCTTAATTTGATCAAGTAGGTGTGGTGATTAATTAAGTTATGCTGGAATTTCCCTGTGCACACAAAGCAAGTTAATCCGGTATGGCTAAGTCGGGTTTCCTCATCAATCTAAGCAATTTGGTGTGCATTTTCATTAAGATATATGTATACCAACAAACGTTTTACAAACTAGGTTTGTAAAAGTTCCCAGTTTATGTATTATTATAATAACAATAATTATAATTTTTTTATATTATGTGCTTTTTATAAGCGTAAAACACAAAATAATTACTATAACTGGTGTTTGGTTTCAAACTCGGACAAACTGGACAAATCAATCAGATTTAATTTTTAATTGGATTAACGATTAATGTTTTAAATTAATCAAACGTAATCGCAGCCAGCGATTAAAGATTAAAAAATGTTATCATTAATCGTACAGTTGATTACGACTAATTAATTTTAATCGTCAAACGCGATTAACATTTCAATGGTTAATTTTTAATCGTTAATACGATTAACAGTTTGCCAACACTGTGTGAAATCATCTTCATATTCACGGAGAAAAATTTACCTTTTTGGAAAAGAGGCGTAGCACCTCTCACACTGACTGAAAGTTTCATATTGCATATCTCTTCAAATGTTTGGGGTAAAACACTCAAGCTTGGTACGGAAATACATATGTATGTATGTATGTGAAACTAATACCATACTCATGGAAAGAAATGAGAGTTATTGGAAAAGGTGGTGTGGCAACTCCCATGCAAATTGATTTTTCTATGCTGCATATCTCTGGAGGTGTTTATTGCAGAGGACTGGAACTTGGCACCGAGATGTGTATACAAAATTAATTCCATACTCATGGAGAACAATTTGCGTTATTCGAAAGGAGGACATGGTTCCTGCCGTACAAATTTACTGTTTTATACTGCTTATCTCTAGAGGTGTTCATGGTAGAGTACTGGGACTTGGTACTGGGGTATGTAAAATCAATTCTAAATTCATGGCAGAAGATTAGGGTTATAAGAAAAACGGGCGTGGAACTTCCAGTACAAATTTACTTTTTCTTGCCACATATCCCGGGAAGTGTTTGTGGAAGAATACTGGAACTTGGTATGGAGTTGTGTATGCAAAATGTATCAATTGCTCATGGAATAAATGTGAGTTATTAAAAAAGGAGGCATGTCGCCTCTCATACGTACTAAAAGCTTCTTAATACACATCTCTGGAAGGATAGAAAACCTCTCGAAGTATTTTAAATTTGTTATGGAGATTTATTTTATAAGTGCCGTACTGACAGAATAAATTTCATTAAATGGAAAAGGGAGAGAGCCGGGTTCGGCCTTATGATCTAAAGCTCTCTTGAGGCATTTGCTACAGTAATGAGAAGTGGTATTTTATCAAGGCCAGGTTACTAAATTTGAGTTGGAAATATTAGAACCCGCCGTGGCACCTCCAAGAAGGTTACACGTTCACGCGTCGTATACCTGGACCATTTTAAGGTAAACTTAGAGGGATTGATAGCTAGAATCAGCTGTTCGCATGGCAAACGAAATCAAAATCGCCAACATGTTGGCAAATAGATTTTGGTGGTCAACTGCTGTCACATCAACGGCGAGGGTCGTTTTCATTTGGATGCCATTTTATATGACCGTGCGTGTTGATATATGACAACAAACGCAAATGACACCAGATGACAACCCGTTTTCATTATTTTGACAACATTTGACGTCAAATATGACCTAATGAAAACCAGGCTTAAGTTATTTCACACCTTTTGTGCATAAATGATCATTTACCTGCATTTGAACGCGACGCTTATTTATTAGTTCAACTTCATCAATCAAAGCTGTGAAATATTGTAAATTCATATAGAGAAATGTAATGAAAAATGTATTCCACTACAAATCGTCAATAGACACGAATAAAGACGACCGAGTGTTTTGGCGGCGAAAAGGGGCGCATGAAACAAAATTTGCGAAAAAAAAGACACGGAGAAAGCTGCGTCGAAGAAAGACGCGTAAACGTAGTTGACGGCGAAGAAGGACGCGTGAACAAGATTCATACCTGGCTAAGAACTGTCACTTAAGCATTATTCCTGAAAAACTCTTTTGGAAATTTGTATATTGTTACACCCACAAACATAGTTGACCGCGAAAATAAGTTTGCGCGTTTTTCTTCGCCGTCAACTTTGTTAAGAGTCTATATTCGCCGAAGTTTTTTTTTACCCGTCTTTTTTCGCGGTCAAGTCTTGAGCTCGAGTCTTTATTCGACGAAACAAGTTTGTGGGTCCGCCACCGAACAAATAAAGTTTCTTAAATACATTTGCAGAGTATATTTGGAGTAGAGCTGTCACGACAGTAATAGGTGAGCTAATAATGTAAGTGGCGAGATGTAGTAATCTCTAGCGGAATCTGTTGGCATTATTTAAAATAATTTTAAACTTATAGACCGCATTTAAAGCGAATTTTTGTGTTATAAAATAGGATAAGATAGGGTTAGGTTGGGTTTGGTGAGGTGGCAGTGTCGCGAGGAGCTCAGTTAGAACCGGTTACTCATTGTCTGATTAACACTAATCTCCGGGTAAACATCATTATGGACGTTGCCGACTAATTGTTACATGCATGAAGTTGAAGACGTTCATAACGATGTTTAACCGGAGAATAGTGTTATAGCCCAGTTATGCATACTTAGCGTTGCATGAGAGTTGTCATATAAGAATCTGTTGCGGTTTGCGTGTAAGCGGTTACCCAACGCCTAGCACTTAACATGTAGAATTATGTAGGGTTTTGATTTTTACGTAAAAATGGTAAAGCAGTGCAAGTATGCATAACTGGGCCATTAACCAGACATTGAACAAACTACCTCCCAGTTAACCATCATTATCGACCTTTTTGACATTATGCACATAACATGTGATCGATATAGCAGTATTTGTATTTAACCGGACATTGAGTAACCGGCCCTAGTTATCTTCTATATATACATATATATGTGTATATGGTACGCGAAGGCATATTTGTGAAGGGCAGATCTGCACCGTTATTTCGACCTGCAAAAATGAGATGTGATTTGCTTGACCTTATTTTGTCGGTCCAAACAGGAATCTCGATT